>NW_012098999.1:1292887-1325200 GCF_000951045.1 Mandrillus leucophaeus | reverse complement strand
AAGAGATACTGATTTGTGTACATTAATCTTGTATCTGGAAACTTTGTTGAATTATTTTATGATTTCTAGGAGCTTTCTGGAGGAGTCTTTAGGGTTTTAGAGTTGAGGTAAATGATTATATCGTCAGAAAACAGTGACAGTTTGACTTCCTCTTTACTGATTTGGATGCCTTTTATTTTTTTCTCTTGTCTGATTGCTTCAATCATATTATTTGTTATTGGTCAGCTCAGGTTTTGAATTTCTTCCTGGTTAAATCTTGGTAGGCTCTATGTGTCTAGGAATTTGACCATTTCTTCTGTATTTTCTACTTTATTGGCATTTAGTGTCCCATAGCAACCATTAATGATCCTTTGAATTCCTGCACTATCAATTGTAATATCTAGTTTTTATTTTTTATTTTATTTATTTGGATATTCTCTATTTTTCTTACTCTGGCTAAAAATTTGTCAATTGTGTTTAACTTTCCAAAAAACCTTCTTGTTGTTTCATTGATCTTTTGTATTATTTTCTTCATTTCAGTTTTATCTCTAATGTCATCTTTATTTTTTTTTCTAATAATTTTGGATTTGGTTTTCTTTCCTTTCCTAGTTCTTCAAGATGCATCTTTAGATTGTTTATGTGAAGTCTTTCCTTTTTTTTATGTAGGCAGTTAAAGCTATAAACTTTCCTCTGACTACTGCTTTTTCTGTATCCCAGAGGTTTTAATATGTTGTGTTTCCACTATTATTTTTGCCAATTTCTGTTTTAGTTTCCTTATAAATTTCCTCATTAACTCACTGGTCATTCAGGAGCATATTGTTTAATTTCCATGTGCTTGTGTAATTATCAAAATTCCTCTTGTTATTAAATTCTACTTTTAATGCATTATTTTCAGAGAAGACCCTTCATATTGTTTAAAATTTTCAATGTGTGAAGACTTATTTTGTGACCTAACATATAGTCTATACTTGAGAATAATCCATGTGATAAAAAAAGAATGTGTGTTCTGCAGCTCTTGGATGAAATTGTTTCTAAATATGCATTAGATCCATTCGGTTTATAGTGCAGATTAAGTTTAATGTTTCTTTGTTGACATTCTGTCTGGAAAATCTGTCCAATGCTGAACATTGGGTGTTGAAGTTTTTAGCTATTATTATGTTGAGGCTTATCTCTTTCTTAAGCTCTAATAATATTTCCTTTATAAATCTGGGTGCTACCATTTTGGATGCATATATATTTAAAGTTGCTATTATGTATCTTTTTTCTAAATTGATCATTTTATCATTAGGTAGTGACTTTCTTTTTTTCTTCTTATAGTTTCTGTCTTTAATTCTATTTTGTCTGATATAAGTATAGCAACTCCTGCTCCTTTTTGGTTTCCATTGGCATGGAATATTCTTCTCTATCCCTTTATTTTCAGTCCATGTGTGTCTTTATAAGTGAAATATGTTTCTTATAGGCAAAAGATCAATGCGCCAGTTTTTCAGCCATTCACTCAGTCTATGTCTTTTGATTGGATAGTTTAGTCTTTTTACATACAACGTTATTATTGATAAGTAAAGACTTACTCCTGCTATTTTGTTATTAGCTTCCTGGTTGTTTTGTGATCTTCTCTCTCTTTTTTTCCTTTCTTTCTTGTCTTCCTCTAGTGAAGATTATTTTCCTTGGTGATAGATTATTGCTTTTTTTTTTTTATGAATCCATTGTATGTTTTTTTGGTTTGAGGTCACCATGAGACTTGTAAATATTATCTTTATAATATTATGTTAACCTGATAACAGCTTCACACCGTTTTCATGAATAAATCAAATTGAAAATGAATTTAAACCCATCTTAACTTCATCTCCCAACTTTTTAACTTCTTATTGTTTCTATTTATATCTTATTGAGCAGATTATGTCTTGAAAAGTTGTAGCTATTATTTTTGATTAGTTAAGCGTTTGGTCTTTCTATTTAGAATAAAAGTTGTTTACACAACACAGTTACACTGTTATAATATTCTGTGTTTTTTTATGTACTTACTGTTACCAGTAAGGTTTGCACCTTTAGGTGATTATTTATTGCTCATTAATCTCGCTTTTTGTTTGTTTGTTTGTTTGTTTTCCTGAAGTAAATTCCTTTAGCATTTCTTGTAGACATGTCTGGTGTCAAGGGAAATCTTCAGCTTTTGTTTGTGTGAGAATGTCTTTTTTATGTTTGAAGGACATATTCACCAGATATACTATTCTAGGGTAAAAGTTTCTTCATTCAGCACGTTAAATATGCCATGCCACTCTCTCCTGGTCTGTAAAATTTCCACTGAAGAATCTGCTGCCAGACATATTGGAGCTCCATTGTATGTTATTTGTTTCTTTGGCTATTTTTAGGATACTTTCTTCATACCTGACCTTTGGGAGTCCGGTTTTTAAATGCCTTGAGGTAGTCTTATTTGTGTTATATGCTTGGTGTTCTGTAGCCTTCTTATACTTGGATATAGGAAAGTTTTCTCCAGGTTTGAGAATTTCTCTGTAATTATCTTTTTGATTAAACTTTCTACCCCATCTGTACCTCTACCTTTTCTTTAAGGTGAATAACTTTAAAATCTGCCCTTTTAAATTTATTTTCTAAATCTTTTGTACATGATTAATTTTTTTTGTTGCTGTTTGTTTGTTTTGTTTTGTTTGAGATGGAGTCTCATTCTGTCATCCAGGCTGGAGTGCAGTGGTGCGATCTCGGCTCACTGCAAGCTCCGCCTCCCGGGTTCACGCCATTCTCTTGCCTCAGCCTCCTGAGTAGCTGGGACTATAGGCCTCTGTCACCACGCCCAACTAATTTTTTGTATTTTTAGTAGAGACGGGGTTTCACCGTGTTAGCCAGGACGGGCTCCATCTCCTGACCTCGTGATCTGCCCGCCTCGGCCTCCCAAAGTGCTGGGATTACAGGTATGAGCCAACGTGCCCAGCCAATTGTTTTTTGTGTTGTTGTTGTTTGTTTGTTTTTTGTTTTTAATTTGATCTCTGTTTTAGTCTGTTTTCACATGTCTGTAAAGAACTGCTCAAGACTGGGTAATTTACAAATAAAAGAGGTTTAATTCAATCACAGTTCTGCATGGCTGAGGAGGCCTCAGAAAACCTACATTCATGGTGAAAGGGGAAGCAGGCACCTCTTAAACTGCAGCAGGCCAGAGAACATGTGTAAGAAGCACAGGGGGAAGAGCCACTTATAAAACAATCAGATCTTCTGGGAACTCACTCACTGTCACAAGAACAGCATAGAAAAAAAACCACCCCATAGTCCAATCACCTCCCACCAGGTCCCTCCCTCAACGCTTGGGGATTACTAATCAAGATGAGATTTCGGTGGGGACACAAAGCCAAACCATATTATTCTGCCCAGGCTCCATCCAAATCTCATGTCTGAAACTAATTGTGCCTTCCCAACAGTATCCCAATTCTTAACACTTTCCGGCGTTAACAGAAAAGTCTAAGTCTAAAGTCTCACCTGAGTCAAGGTAAGTCCCTTCCATCTAGGATCCTGTAAAATCAAAAACAATTTATGCACTTCCAAGATACAATAGAGGTATAGGCATTGAATAAATACTCCCCTTGCAAATGGAAGAAATTGGCCAGAACAAAGGGGCTACAGGCCCCATGCAAGTCTGAAATCCAGCAGGGAAGTCATTAAACCTTAAAGCTCAAAAACAATCTCCTTTGACTCCCTGTCTCACATCCAGGGAACATTGATTCAAAGGGTGGGCTCCCACATCCTTGAGCAGCTGCAACTCTGTGGCTTTGCAGGGTACAGCCCTTAGTCCTGGCTGCTTTCACAGCTGGTGTTGAGTGTCTGTGGCTTTTCCAGGTACATGGTGCAACCTGTTGGTGGATCTACCATTCTGTTGTCTGGAGGACTGTGTCCCTCTTCTCACAGATCCACTAGCCAGTGCCCCAATGGGGACTCTGTGTGGGGGCTCCAACCCCACATTTTCCCTTTGCACTGCCCTGACAGAGATTCTCCATGAGGGCTTTCTCCCTGCAGCAGACCTCTGCCTGAACATCCACGTGTTTCCATACGTCCTCTGAAATCTAGGCGGAGTTTACTAAGCCTGAGTTTTTGACTTCTGTGCACCCGCAGGCCCAACACCACTGAAAAGCCATCAAGGCTTGGGGCTTACACCCTCTAAAGCAATGGCCTGAGCTGTACATTGGCCCATTTTAGCCATGGATTAAGTCCAGGGCACCAAATTGTCAGGCTACACAAAGCAGCAAGACACTGTGCCCAGCCCATGAAACAATTTTTTCCTCATATGCCTCTGGTTCTTTCATGGGAAGGGCTACTGTAAAGTCATCTGACATGCCTAGAGACATTTTCCCCATTGTCTTAGTGATTAATGTTTGGCTCCTCATTACTTATGTAAATTTTTGCAGCCAGCTTGGATTTCTCCCCAGCAAATAGTTTTTTGTTTTTTTTTTTCTTCTATTGCATAGTCAGGCTGCAAATTTTCCAAACTTTTATGCTCTGCTTCCCCTTTAAACGTAAGTTCCAATTTCAGATCATCTCTCTCAAGTTCAAAGTTCCACAGATCTCTAAGGCATGGGTAAAATGCTGCCAGTCTCTTTGCTAAAGCATAACAAGAATCACCTTTACACTGGTTCCCAATATGTTCTTCATCGCATCTGAGACCACCTCAGCCTGGACTTCATTGCTCACATCACTGTCAGCATTTTGGTCAAAACCACTCAACAAGTCTCTAGGAAGTTCCAAACTTTCACACATCTTCCTGTCTTCTTCTGAGCCCTCCAAACTGTTCCAACCTCTGCCTATTATCCAGTTCCAAAGCCACATCCACATTTTTGGGTATCTTTATGACAGTACCTCACTCTGCAGCACAAATTTATTTTGTAAGCCCATTTTTACACTGCTATAAGGAACTACCCAAGACTGGGTAATTTATGAAGAAAAGTGGTTTAATTGACTCACAGTTCTGAATAGCTGGGAAGACCTCAAGAAACTTACAATCATGTCAGAGGGGGAGGCAGGCACGTCTTACATGGCAGCAGCCGAGAGGGCATGTGTAGGAAGCAAAGGGAGGACAGCTCCTTATAAAACCATCAGATCTCATGAAAACGCATTCACTGTCATAGGAATAGTATGGGAAAATCGCTCCCAATATCTAATCACCTCCCACCAGGCGCCTCCCTCAACACTTGGGGATTCCAATTTGAGATGAGATTTTGGTGGGGACACAAAGCCAAACAATATCAGTCTCCTTTGACTGTGTATTTTCAAATAGTCTGTCCTCAAGCTAACTATTCATTTTCTGCTTCTTTCTGCTACTAAATAACCCAGACATTCTTCAGTATGCCAATTGCATTTTCAGCTGCATAATTTATGCTTGATTCTTTTTAATTATTTTAATATCTGCTAAATGCATGTGATAGAATTCTGAATTCATTCTCTTTGTTATCTTGAATTTCTTTGAGTTTCATCAACACAGCTATTTTGAATTCTCTGTCTGAAATATCACATGTCTTTCTCCAGGATTTAGTCACTAGTGCCATATTTAGTTCATTTGGTGTTTTCATGTTTTCCTGAATGCCATCGAGCCTAGTATATGTTTTTTGGTGTCTGAGCATTTAAGGGTTAGGTATTTATTGTTGTCTTCACTGACTGGGCTTATTTGTAGCCTTCCTTCTTGGAAGTGCTTTCCAGATATTTAAAAGCATGTTAGTGTTATGATCTAAGCTATACCTGCTTTGGTGTGGGACTCCTTAAGCCCTGTAATGTTGTGGTTCTGGAAGACTCATAGAGGTACTGCCTTGATGGTCTTACACTAGATCCAGGAGAATTCTATTACCAGGCAGAGACTCTTGTTGTATTTTCTTACTTTCTCCCAAATATACAGTCTCTTTCTCTATTCTGAGCCACTGAAAGCTTGGTGTGGACATACACAAATACCCTTGTGGCCACCATCACTATAACTTTACTGGGTCAGACTGGAAGCCAGCACAGCACTGGGTCTCACCCAAGGCCTGCTGTAACTATTTCCTGGTTACTGCCTATGTTCTTTCAAGGACTTGACTTGAAAGACAGCCAAGCCTGTGTCTTCCCCTTCAAGGCAGTGAGGTCCCCCAGGTCCCAGGTGGGTCCAGGAGTGCTGTCTGGTTGACAGGGACTACAGTTGAAACTCTTAGACACCAACTTGGTATTTTACTGTATTGTGGCTGAGCTGGCACTCAAAACAGCTCTTCCCACTGTTCCCTCCCCTTTCCAAAGGCAGAGGAACCTCACCCTGTAGCCACCACTACCCCTGGACACAAGGTATACTGCCAGACTAGCACCAACGTTCTCTTAAGGCTCAAGGTCTCTTATGTCAGCTTGTGGTGAGTGCTCCCTGGCTTGTGACTCATCTAAGAGTCAAGTCCTGAAATCAGGGGCCCCAAGGATCCACATGGTGTTTCACTCTCCCTCCTCTGCTGATGTTGATACCTTAAGTCAAGAAGTCTCAGAGGCATACCTAGACCATGGAGGTAGTTAGTACCTGAGTATCACTGTTGGCTTATTTAGGGCTGAAGGACTCTTTGCTTAGCAGATGATGAACGCTGGCATGGCTGTGTCCTTTCCTTCAAGGCAGCAGGTTTCCTTCTGGTCCAGGGTGTGTTTAGAAATGCCATCTGGGAGGTAGGGACTGGAATAGGTTCTCATAATTCTGACTGATGCCCTATCCTGCTGTGGTTGAACTGGTGTCCAAGATGCAAGACAAAGTCCTCCCTATTCTTCCCTGTCCTTTCCTCAACTAGAAGAAAGGGTCTCTTTTGGAGCCAGGAGCTCTTCAGCCTTGGGTTTGAAGAGGGGCGATGCCATTATTCCCTTGGCTGCCCCAGCTCTTGTCTCAGTGGGGCATATACCTCCCAGTCCACTCTCTCTGATCCTAGTTCTGCCCTAGGATTCACCTATGAGTTGCAGTCCTTATGGCCTAGACTGCCTTTCAAGTTTAGAGACTGAGAGCACTTTGGCCCTTTGTGGCAATGTTTGTGGACCCTAGTTCAGACCATTGGGATTCATGATTCCCCTCTGACTAGGGCTGGTTTAAATGCTTCCTCTGTGGGTGGACATCAGCTGAGTTTCGTCTGGGTTTCCTTTGTACTCGAAAAAAAAAAAGCAGTGAGTTCAATGCCTTACATTTGCTGTGTTCTCCCTCCCCCAGCACCCAGAGAAGCTCTCTGCACCATGCTAACACTGCTGGGTGTTGGGGAGGGGATGGCATCTGAGATTCACAGCTATTTTTTTCCATCCCTTCAGTGCCTCTTTTGTGTACATGAAGTTAAAAGCAGGTATTGTGAGTGCTTGCTTGATTTTTGGTTCGTATGAAGGTGTTTTTTGTGGGTATATGGTTGTTAACTTGGTGTCCTTTTTGGGGGGGACAATTGGTGGAACTTTCCATTCTACCATCTTGCTCTGCCTCCCCTTTTATTTTTCCCAAACTGAATATTAAATATAATAATGTTCTGCTGTACTAGTCCATTCTCACACTGCTTTGAAGATTTTATCTGAAACTAGGTAATTCATAAACAAAAGAGGTTTAATTGACTCACAGATCCAAATGGCTGGGAGGCCTCAGGAGTCTTACAATCATAGTGGAAAGCAAAGGGGCAGCAGACACCTTCTTCACAAGGCGTCAGGAAAAAGAGAGAGTGCAGGGGAAACTGCCACTTTTAAATCACCAGATCTCCCGATAACTCCCTCACTATCATAAGAACAGTGTGGGGGAAACCACTCCCATAATCCAGTCACCTCCCACTAGGTTGCTCCCTCGACACAAAGGGATTACATTTCCAGATGAGGTTTGGATGGGGACATTGAACCAAACAATATCATTCTGCCTCTGGCTCCTTCCAAATCTCATGTCTTTTTCACATTTCAAAACCAGTCATGCCTTCCCAACAGTCCTCCACAGTCTTAACTCATTCCAGCATTAACCCAAAAGTCCAAGTTCAAAGTCTCATCTGAGACAAGGCAAGTCCCTGCCGCCTAAGAGCCCGTAAAATCAAAAGCAAGTTAGTGACTTCCAAGATACAATGGGGCTGCAGTCATTGAGTAAATGTTCCCATTCCAAATGGGAGAAACTGGCCAAAACAAATGGGCCACATGCCCCATGAATGTCCAAAACACAGCTGGGCTGTCATTAGATTTTAAAGCTTCAAAGTAATATTTTTTGACTTTATGTCTAACATCAAGGGTATGGTGATGCAAGGGCTGGGCTCCCAAGACTGTACAGTGCAGCAGGGTCCTGGGCCTCATCCACAGAACAATTTTTTCCCTCCCAGGCCTCCAGGTCTGTGATGAGAGGGGCTGCCACAAATATCTCTGACATGCCCAGATGTCATTGTCCTCATTGTCTTAGCTATTAATATTCAGTTCCTTGTTTCTTTTGTAAATTTCTGTAGCAGGCTTAAATTTCTTCCCAGAAAATGGGTTTCTTTTCTATCACATGGCCAGGCTGCAAATTTTCCAACTTTTATGCTCTGCTTCCCTTTTAAACATAAGTTCAAATTTTAAATCATCTCTTTGTGAACACATACAACTGTAAGCTTTCAGGAAAAGCAAGATCACCTCTTGAATGCTTTGCTACTTAGAAAATTATTCTGCCAGATACCCTAAATCATCTCTCTCAAGTTCAAAGTTCCACAGATCTCTAGGGCAAGAGCAAAATGCTGCTAGTTTCTTTGCTAAAGCACAGCAAGCTTGACTTTTGCTCTGGTTCCCAGTAAGTTCTGCATCTCCATCTGGGACCACCTCAGCCTGGACTTCGTTGCTCACATTACTATCAGCATTTTGGTCAAAATGATTCAACAAGTCTCTAGGAAGTTCCAAACCTTCCCTCATCTTCCTATCTTTACCTGAGACCTCCAAACTGTTCCAAGTTCCGCCTGTTACCAAGTTCCAAAGTCGCTCCCACATTTTCAGGTTATCTTTATAGCAATGTCCCACTACCAGTGCAAATGATCTGTATTAGTCCATTCTAACACTGCTATAAAGATACTATCAGAGACTGGGCAATTCATAAACAAAAGAGATTTAATTGACTCACAGTTCTGCATGGGTGGGCAGGCCTCAGGAAACTTACAATCATGGTGGAAGGTGAAAGGGAAGCAAGCACCTTCTTCACAAGGTGGCAGGAGAGACAGCGAGAACGCAGAGGAAACTGCCCCTTTTCTTTTTTTTTTTTTTTTTTTTTTGAAATAGAGTGTCTCCCTGTCACCCAGGCTGGAGTGCAGTGGCATGATCTCGGCTCACCGCAACCTCCACCTCCTAGGTTCAAGTGATTCTCCTGCGTCAGCCTCCTGAGTAGCTGGGACTACAGGAATGCACCACCACGCCCAGCTGATTTTTTGTATTTTTAGTAGAGACGGGGTTTCACCATGTTGGCCAAGATGGTCTCGATCTCTTGATCTCTTGATCCACCCGTCTCCGCCTCCCAAAGTGCTGGGATTACGGGTGTGGGCCACCGCACCGGGCCAAAACTGCCACTTTTAAACCATCAGACCTCACGAGAACAGCCTCACTATCACGGGAACAGCATGGCGGAAACTGCCCCCATGATCCAATCACCTCCCACCGGGTCCCTCCCTCAACACACGGGGATTACAATTCCAGATGAGATTTGGGTGGGGACTCAGAGCCAAATCATAGCAGCTGCATAATAATGTTTCAGTCAACAATGGACTGCATATATGACAGTGGTTCCCTAAGATTATAATGAAGCCGAAAAATTCTTATCATCTAGTGATATCATAGCTGTCATAACGTCATAATGAAACACATTACTCAAATGTTTGTGATGGTGTCAGTGTAAACAAACACTACACTGCCAGTTGTATAACTATATAGCACATACAATTAATTATATATAATATTTGATAAGGATCATAATGATGTTACTGGTTTATATATATATATATATACTATATTATACTTTTTGTCATTATTGTAGAGCTTATTCCTTTATTCCTTATTAAAAATAGTTAACTCTAAAGCAGTTTCAGGCAGGGCCTTCAGTAGTTATTCCAGAAGAAGGCATTGTTATCATAAGAGATACAGCTCCATGTGTATGCTTGCCCCAAAGACCTTCCAGTGATACAAGATGTGGAGGTGGAAGACAGTGATATTGATTATACTGATTCTGTGTAGGTCTAGGATTATGTGTGTATTTGTGTTTTCGTTTTTCAAAAAAATATTGAAAAGTGAAAATAAAAATTTAAAAAACAGAAAAATACTGATAGAATAAGGATATAACAATATTTCTCACAGCTGTAGAATGTATTTGTGTTTCAAACATTAAAAAGTTAAAAATAGAAAGTCAAAAAATATATAAAGTAAAATAATATAAAAGTTAAAAATATTAAGTAAAAAAGTTACAGTAAGCTATCATTAATTATTGAAAACATATTTTAATTAATTTAGTGTAGCCTAGGTGTACAGTGTTTATAATGTCTACAGCAGCATACAGTAATATAGTAGGCCTTCACAGTCACTCACCACTCAATCACTAACCCACCTAGAACAACGTCCAGTCCTGCAAGCTTCATTTATGTCAAGTGCCCTACGCAGATGTACCCTTCTTTTATCTTTGATATCATATTTTCACCGTACTTTTTATGTTTAGACATGCAAATATGTACCATTGTGCTACAACTGCCTACAACGTTCAGTGCAGTAATATCATATACAGGTTGGTAGCTATACAATATACCATATAGCCTACATGTGTAGACTAGCCCATCTTGGTTTGTAAATACACTGTCCTGTTCAGACAAAGACAAAATTGCCTAACAACACATTTCTAAAACTATATTCCCATTGTTAAGTGATGTGTGACTGTAATAAGAAAATGGCTCTTCATAGACGGAGATAAGGGTGAAAGGATTGACTAATCAGTTTATCAGGGAAGAAGTTTACTAAATAGAGTAATGCTGGATGTTAGGATGTGCATTATGTTATTCGTGCATTGTTATTTGTCATTAAGTACAGGATTGTTACTTTCCAGCACAACAGATGTTCTCATCAGATGTTGGTATCTCATCAGATGTTGGTAATAGCCATTACCAGAACACTGTCATAATGTGAGTTTTTGATGCAAAAAAATTACATATATATACATAAAATAATAATCCTAGAGAAGTAGCAAGTTATAAAAAAAGTAATAAAAACAAGTTGTTCAGTATTTCTGAAGCCCAGAATAAATAACTGAGTCGAAAAATCGGATGCATTGAGTAAAAAATAATGAAAAACTTACCAAGAATATTTTTAACTAGAAAAAATTAATTTACCTTCCAGATAAGAAGAAGACGTTAAAGGAACTTTAGACCCTCGGGAGAAAAACAGGGTATATTTTGTATTTTAAAATAATGATAACAAAAAGGTTGAATAGAGGAAAAATAAACAATTTTCTGTCCTCTTTATCACCTATCATAAAGTGCAGCAGATACTACAAAATGATGAAAACCTTCAGGAGTGAAAGATTTTAGAAATACTAGCACGGCAACAGTCTAAAACAAAAATGGCACAAATGTCTTAACCATTTTATATACTGTATATTATACTGCATATATAATATACAGAATCTAATTTGTATATTTCTGATTTCTTTGGGATTTGCTAATTTCATGAACATTACGAATTACTTTATCTTCTATGCAGTACTTCCTTTTCAAATGTTAATGTGTATTTTAGCCATAAATATTCATAAAATTAAAAAATGATGAAAAGTTTTATATTTTTCTTAACTTAGTATTTGACAAGTCTGTGTTCCTGAATTAAATGTGAGAAAATGAAATGGTTTCGACAGCAATGTCCAGCAAGTGAAGCAGTTCAAATATAAGATTAAGTTCGGCTTTGAGGTCTGTAATATTGTTTCTCTAAATTTCCAAGTTTTCTAACAATAAATTGTTGAAATTTAAGAGAAGGAAGGTGAAGGATTGAAAATGAAGGATGTGAAGATAAATGAAGCTCATAGTAAAAATTGCACAAATAGTATACAGTGGCAGAATTTGAGACTTTTCTTTAGATCTTGCCACAGGGTTCCAGGAAGCTACCACAAAATAAAGTTCTTAATAAAAATGTGAGCTCCAATTGGGATTTCCCATGGTGATTGGTAGGAATGGAATTTACTAAACTTCCAAAGAAAGTTTTCTAATTTAATTAGATATTCTGAATAGAGTAATACATCTCTAAAAATTAATTACCACTTTTTCCAAAGATATTTCTGTTACCTTAAATTGTTTTACCTGTGTTAATAAAATTAACACTAAAAAACAAAAATTGGTGGAATAATTATAATAGCTTTCAAACACAAATACCAGTAATCCTCATAGCTCATACGCAGATATTTAGGCACAATCTTTATAACATAGTCAGTTTCAATGCAACCCTGACATTATGACATAGTCGTCCCTAACATATATAGGCTCAGAATAACATCCCCTTTTGATTCATGTGGACTTCTGTTGCACCCTGGAGACACTTTCTTGAAGTAAACCTACAGCTGAGATGCCTCTCCATGTATCAGTTCTTACTTCTGTTCATCCCATCTTAGGAAAGGAACTAAAATAATGAGGAAAGAAGGAGTTAAGAAAGGGAGAAAGAGGAAAGCTCAGACTTTGGAAAATAACAGGAGTTTCGATGTTGTCTATGCCTAGCATAAAATGAAGATCTGAAGTGAGACTCTCAACCTTTTTATTCATGCGTTAGTATTTGGCATTAAATACAGGATTGTTGCTTTCCAGCACACCAGATTCACATACAGTTAAATGTGTGCCCTATAAAGCATTTCTTAATGAAATACCAAATAAGTGATTTGAGCTTGCCTTCTTCTCAATTCTTAAAATGTTTGACATTAATTAGAAGTACCATATCAATATAAAAATTTCCAATATCCCTCTTTTTCAGGTCGTGTGATCTTAGTTTTTATCAAATGAGAAGAATGAGATTATAGCTAGTGACATAGATAACTAAAGAAATATGGGGATATTTTTAAAAACTTAAGGAAAATTTAAAGGAAATATCTTCATATGTATGTTAGCTAAGTTTCATTTAAGCATTTCATTAGTAAAACAAAATATATTTAGTTAGTTGTACCTTGATAACAGGGCATGGTTTTTGAAAGTGTAATCTTTTCTAAGAAGTGTGTATGTATACGTGTATCTATATCTATATAACTACCTATCTATATATATTTATATAAACGTGTTAAATAGTACTGAAACTTTGAGGTGACTGTCATCGAATCATTGTAATTTCCATTTAAAATTGAAAACATAAAATCAGAACATTAATATAAAAATAAAATAATTTGAAGAAAACATTCTTTAGAATTCAAATTAATATTATAAATAAACATTGTGTTTTATTATATCTTCTTGATTTAGTCAAACAGTCGATGTGTTTTCAAAAAACACATTTCTCCAAGCCAGTGATCTCTTAGTTTCCACATATTAACTAAGGCAAAAAGGCAGGGGAAACATCAAGCTATCTTTGTATTTATGTTAAATGCACTTCATTATTTTCCAGCATTGTAGATGCAACCTTGGCTATAGCAGTTCTCTTAGCGAGCATTGTTCTTTGTTCTTAGATACACATTTAAAATATAAACAATTATAGACAAATATAAACAATTATTATTCAACAAATCAGTAGCAATTCTGTTTATATTTATTTGTTAATCATAAACTAATGTTTGTGATACAATATGAAAAGTAAATATAGATATTTAAGCTGTTTTTCAAAAACTTATAAATTAAATTTTAAAAAATTATATAACAATGAAGCTACTTAAGAATGATTTAATCAACCACCTATACAGTTCTTTCTTAAATTAATCTTAGGAGAGCTATTATATTTTTTCTTCAAAATGAAAATATAATGACATACTATATATTAAGTTTGCACAGAATATTCCCCTACTTGCACTTTCTTCACATTTTTTTCAGATTTGTATTTTCACTAAATGACTAATATTCTCATAGCCCTGTAAACTTTTATGCTATACTAGAATGACAAAAGAAAATTATTTTATACAAGGGAAAATATCTATTATTTGAGCCTCAGTGGCAGCAGTATCAGCTATTTCATAATTTTTTTATGTTTTGGCAAGTATTCTCTTCTCTTTTAATGACCTCAAATTTAGTGGAACAAGTAAATTGTATTCATTTATTTTTGCAAGCTACTTTTAATACAAAAGTAAAAAACTATATGATAGCCACACCCTTACTAGCGTATAGCTGTCAAGGTAAGACTAACTAAATTATCTAGAGGGACGACAAAGGGAATTTCAAGAATCTTACATCATTTCTGAAAATTTGGTTTAAAGAGGAGAAAAATTGCAAGGTAACTTTAAAAGTCATCATAGAAATTTTTACATATTTATATTTATCATCAGGTTTATACTGCTGAAGGGAGAGTAAGAGAATACGGCCGAATTTGTTTTAGAGTAATTGTTGGCTAGGTTTCAGAGAACTTGTCAGTAGTATTCAAATTAACTCCTTATTTCTTGAACAAAATTGCAAAATTGATCTACTTTAAAATGGTAACAGTTTAAATGGGAATTCATTTGGTTCTCGATTACCCAAATGTATTAGTTCGTTCTTGCATTGCTATAAAGAAGTATCTGAGACCGAGTAATTTATAAAGAGAAAAAGTTTAATTGGCTCATGGTTCTGCAGGATGTATGAGAGGCATAATGCTGGCATCTGCTTAGCTTCTAGGAGGCCTCAAAAAACGTAACAATCATGGCAGGTGAAGGAGTAGGCACCGCACATGGTTGGAGAAGGAGTAAAAGAGAAGGGGAGGCGCTACACACTTTTATCAACCAGAGCTCACTTTCATGAGAACAGCACCAAAAGGATGGTGCTAAACTATTCATAAGAAACTACCCCCATGATCCAATCACCTCCCACCATGCCCCACTCCCAGGCATTGGAAATTACAATTTGACATGAGATTTGGGCAGAAACACAGATCGAAATCATATCACAAAACAACTAATAAATAGAAGCTGAAAGACCAGATGAATCCCCAACCAGAGACCCTGTTGCCTTGCTGTTGAACTGAGAGTATAGAAAAGCTCCCAGGTGCTAATAGATAATTTACAGAGTATGATAGTTGCTCCTGAGTTGGCGGAATATTTTAGATATTTTCTGCAAAGCGTGGAACAAGATGATTTAACTATTTTTAGGATACTAAGGTTTGTAAAATGTCCTAATTTGATATGGTAGTTATAGGATTTAAAGTGTCACAATTATTTCACATATTTAACTCCAAATAATTTTGTGATCAGTCTAATCTAAGCACTTTCTAATATCTTCAGCTATCATGATGATTGAACGTTCATAATTTTATCAGGAAGAAGGAGTAAAATATGCTTCTGTGAGAAGCCAGGCATTAGGAAATTTGGCTTATAGTCCCAGTTTTGCCACTAATTAGGTGTGGTCATTCTTTATAAGTCCCTTCTACTACTAAAATGCTAATATATCTGTAAATATGCAATTATTATAAGGTCAATTCAATGGAAGTAGAAAGGATGAAAAAAATTCAGAGCAAATATTTTCTTCATCCTCAGATATGCACTAGTTGTGAAATTATAGCATATGTACTTGTTCTAATCATTTATAGCAAGTTCAACTGTATCTACAATACTTAATGTAGAAATAAAAGGAAATCTTGATCAGGTGCAAGAAGTATACAAATTGCTACCAAACTTTCTTCTCCACTTTACTGAGATCAGACAAGTGCTTCTGAATGGTGATTATTTAACATATTAAATCTCTTAATCAGATTCATAATTTGTAAAGAAGGGCTTAATTTTTCATCCCATTTTCCACCTTCTATTCTTGCATTAAACTTTCTACGTTTGCATTTCAAGAGGTCTTGAATCATTAACCCTACTTCCATCTTAGTTATCCTGAATAGCTTCTATACTGTTAAACACCAGGTGATTCATGCCAAGTTGCTGTTTTGTAATTACTCTTAAAGCTTTTATGAGTGGTTGTATTTTTTTATTCCAACTTTATTATGAACTCCTTCAGGGAAGGACCTCCATTTCTATTTCTTTGCCATCCTTGCACATAACATGTAGGAGGGGTGGAAGGTTAAATTAATGCTGTTGACTCTATTGTTTTTAAGTATCCACCTGGTCAACATGTGGGAACTTGCAAGTCACAGATTCAAGTCTTAGATTTATTTCTTTCACGTTTACCATTATCAGTATATCAAGTGTTGGGTTTCTGTAAGAATCCTGATAAACTGGGCTGTCAGGAATTAATAAAGTGTTTTTTGTTTTTTTTGTTTATTTGTTTGTTTTTAAGTTTGGTTCCTGAGTCAATATTACCTGAGAAGCTTGTTAAACATTCAAATTCCTATATTCTACCCCCAAACCAATAAGTCAAATTCTTTGGTAATGGATAGTGAATAACTACATTTTTAATGAGCTCCCTACATAATTATTGGGCATAGTGAAGTCCAAGATCTTATTTAGCAATGTCAGGAAAGAGAATTGTCCCAGGAGTAGCTACATTTACTAGGGTCTCTGAAAATGAGCTGTCCCCATCATTCTACTCTGTTACAACCTTTATAACTTGATACATTTAACAGACATGCTTTCTTTTATTCCTGCTGAGTTTCTAACCTTGGTTTTCCGTTCTTTTTTGTGTCACCTTTATCAGAGATTCCTATTTCCGGCTTTCTGGTCTTGGCTAGATAAACTGACCATCACTCCTAATTGAAACGCCCTTTACTTAATAATCTGGTTTCAATGTTCTTTATCCTTGGACTATACCCTGATTTTTGTTAAATCATTCATTGTGGCTCTACCGGAAACTCTTGAATTCCTTTCCCTCATAGAAGGTTTTTACTTAGAAATATTGGGAGTGAAAATAAGCAAGCTCATTACTAACAATGAGAAAACTGAGTAGGTTTTAAGATCTAAGCTACGTGTTTGTTTTAAGGAGATGAATTTTCATCACACTGTGCTGGCTACTATAATTATTTGCTTATAGTACTTGCTGAAACTTGTAATATAGTATCCTAGTTGCCCAATTAACATGGAACATGAAGTGCCTCTGGATTAAGGCATTTAAATTATATCGACCTAAATGTTTTATAATTGGACATTACACCCTCAAAGAAAATGAATCTCTTTATTGTCTTATCAAGGTACATTTTACTTTTTACATTTGGCATAGTCTTTTTCAAAAAAAGGATGTTAAAAAGTATGGTTTTATGTCTCCAAATCTTCTCTGAGATTATCCGCTATGTCCAGCCATTTTTTGAAAAACACAATAACGCAGTATCATGACTGTTCTGGGAAACAAACATTTTCTTTCTGAAGCATATGCAGTCTATACTGTAGGGCTCACATATAGAGAATGTAATGGTAAAAGATCAAGATTAAAGACTCTATACTCTCCTAGGGAACTACAGAAAAGTTTTCCTGATTGTTCTCATGACTAGGTTTTTGTCAAAAGGAATACCTTTCTCTTCCAGTTAAGGTATAATATTAATCATTATATTAATTGTACTCAATTTGAGTATACTAAAACTTTTCTGTATTACTTAGTCACTAATTGTAACTCTTCTTTTTCACCATTTTGACTTTAAACCTTTACACTAGAACATTAAATGATGCACATAGTACCATTATAGCCCTGGAGTATTTTGAGTTGGATTATGAATTAACATTTACTGGTGAGTTTCATAATTTCCTGTTTTTGTTATAGTAATTATCATCTTTTCATTTTTAGTTGCAGTAATCTCTTAAGAATTTCTTGTAAGGCCAGTCTAATGGTCATAAATTCCCTTGGCTTTTGTTTGTTTAGGAAGGTCTTTACTGTTTCTTCATTTGAAAAGGATAGCTTTGCTGAATATGAGATTAGTGGAAGACAGTGTTTGGTTTTTTTTTCCTTTTATCACTTTGATTATATAATTGCATTTTCTCCCGACGTGAAAAGTTTCTACTGAGAATCTGCTGAAAGTCCAATGAGTATTCCCTTAAATGTGATTTGGTTCTTACCTTTTGTAGCTTTTAGAATTCTCTCTCTGTCTTTGATTTTTGACAGATTGTTTATAGTCTGACTCAGAAGCGATATATTTGGGTTGAACATAATTGGAAACATTTGAGCTTCCTGAATCTGGATGATCGTGATAAGATGTCATACTTGGAAAGTGTTTAGCTGCTTCGTTAAACAGGTTTTCTGTGACTTTCTCCATCGCTTCTCCCTGGAACACTCCTTTTTTTTTTTTTTTTTTTTTTTTTTGAATCTCCCTCTGTCACCAGGCTGGAGTGCAGTGGCACAATCTTGGCTCACTGCAACCTCTGCCTCCTGGGTTCAAACGACTCCCCTGCCTCAGCCTCCTGAGTTGCTGGAACTACAGGCATGCACCACCACAGCAAGCTAATTTTTGTACTATTAGTAGAGACGGGGTTTCACCATGTTGGCCAGGATGGTCTCAATCTCTTGACCTCGTGATCCCCCTGCCTCGGTCTCCCAAAGTGCTGGGATTACAGGTGTGAGCCACGGCGCCCAGCCTAGAACACTCTTAAACTGTGAGTTTCTTTATTTAATGGTGTCTCATAAGTCCTGTAGGCTTTATTCATTCTCTTTTATTTTTTTTCCTCTGAGTTATTTCAAAAGCTTGCCTTTGAGTTCAGAAATTCTTCTGCTTAATCTAGTCTATTATTAAGTTTACAATTGTGTTTTTATCTCATTATGAAATTCTTCGGCTCCAAAATTTCTGCTTCTTTTTCATTATATCTGTCTCTTTGTTGAATTTCTCACTTAGATCACAAATTGTTTCTCTAATTTTTCTGAATCATTTGTTTGAATTTTTTTGGTATCATGTTGAGTTTCCTTATAATCATTATTTTAAATTCTTTTTCAGGTATTTTGTAAATATTCTTTCTACATTCCCTACTCTTTCTAGGCTTTGGATGCCCAGGTCTTAGTTTTACCGTCAGGCATAGGCTCCTGGCAGCCAAGGTTGTGATGCTACAGAATTTCATTCTCCAGTAATCTGCTACTGGAAACTTATTATGTTTCTTTGTATGTATTATGTTTCCTTGCTTTTTCATGTTTCTTGTGTGCTTAGGTTGGTATCTGTGCATCTAGTAGAACAATTGATTTTTTTCCCCAATTTTGTGAGTAGCTTTCCTAGAGAAAGTCTTTCTTTCCTACGGATGAATCCTAGAATGTTACTTTTATATGGCACGTGTATCAGTGGTCTAGGCTTGGAGCTCTGGGATGGCAGTGTCACCGTTTTGCTGGGAAGTAAACACCAGGCTGGTTGTCATGCTGGATGTGTGTGGGTGGAAAGCTCTCCAGGGGGTCGGAACAGCCATTAAACTGGCTATGAGGCTGGGCATGGGCACACACATATATGTGCGGGTGTGGGAAGCTGGCATGTTGTTCAAAAGATTCTCTGCTGTGCAGGTCCAACTGTTTCCTAGGGAGGAGAGGGTCACGTGGCTTTGGGTGTCTAGGTCTTCATTTTAACATCAGGCCCAGGCTCTTGGTAGCCAGGGTTGTGGTGTTGCAGGCACCCATGTGAATGTGATAGAATGATGATGAGGCCTCAGGGACAACAAGTATAAGTGGCCATTGGTCTCCAATGCAGGACACACTGTAATAGTGAGTCCAGTTTCAAGATGGTGCTATGATGCAACAGCTTAGGATACAGGGTTGCAGAAGTATATTTTTAAGAATGTTCTCAAAAGCTTGGAATCTTTGATAGTAGATTAGGTAATACATGTCAAGATGACAATTAGTGTAAATATAGAAGTGAGGTGTTTCTAACTGGCTGGGAAAACTTCCTTGCAAAAATCTCATTAACTAAATATTGCAGATTATTTTCATCTGTTGCTCAAGAATTTAAATGATACATTTTCCATTGTTTTCATTATTTCATTTCATAGTTTGATAGTTTTCACTGATTCCTCATTGTCTACAACAGTACTTCTTAAATTTTCTTGTAAAATGGAACTTTTTGAGAACTTGAGGAAAGTGAATGGAACCTCTTCCTCAAAATATTCACACACACAATATATTTTAGAGATTTCTTGAGGATTAATAAGCTCTGACTTCTAAGAAAATGTTCAGAGTCCCTATCTTGTCTTTTAAGAGACTCCATAATATAGCTCTGACTTTCTTCTTCAGTCTCCTCATTTTGTACTCTTCTCTAATATGTTTTTCATTTTGACAAAACTGGAATCTTCCATTGGAGTATATATTAAACTTCTCTGCTTCATCACGTTTTTCCCTAGAAAGGCAATAGAAAGGTTTTTGCTTCTTCCTATAATTAATTCTTTCCCATAGCTGTGTTAAAATGTGTCCATTCATCAAGCTTAATCTCAAGTTATGTCACCTCCATGAAGCATTCCAAGATTGTTCTGGCCAGAAAGATTTTCTTTTCATTGAATGCCTATGGAGCTCAATGACCAAGCAATTTAAAGTATTCTTATAATGCACTTCTTTTTCACAGTCATGAAACCTTTCAACTGAATACACTTTATCTCTCCAACCATGCCATAAGCCTCTGGTGAAAATTAGCACATAATATTTACCTTTGTACTCATTTGTGTGAGTAGGAAACCATAATGCACATAAATGAGGGCTCAATAAATAATTCTTGAATGGCGGAAACATCTTAAACAACTGAATTTTGGCATGTTGCAACATACTTCAGACTCAATTAAGTAGCTGTGTTGCTTACAATTTTATGCGACAGTTTGTTGTTACTCATGCATTGTTTTCAGTTTTGTTACAGGTACTGTAATCAACATTAACCAGAAAAGGACACCTAAGTCTCACTGTGCTGATAGCAGTCTAGTTTTACAGGAAAAGGGTAGACAAGAAATGTAATAGATAGCTTCCCTTTAGTGAGCTACCCAGGGCTTGATGAAGAACGAATTGCTTATGTCATAGAAGTGCCAAGAAAATTGCAAGGTATTTAGTATGGCTACTGATGAAGAAAGAGCAATAGACAATGTGGGGAGGAGGGCAAGACACACATTTTGTACAGTAATATTTGAAAGCATGCAAGGGATGATTCATTGTGACTAATAGTGATAGGCTAAGAAAAGTTAACCGGAAGTTACAAAGGACTATGAATTCACTGCTGATAGTTTCAATAAATATGACAATTGATATGTGGTCTCGTTCAGTACAAATGATAGTATAAGTATAATATATATGTAGTGATTTAGCAAATACATACTTTATAATTTAATTATATTTTATTAAGTATATATTAAATTATTAAAATATATTAAATTTATTAATTAAATTTAATACATAGTTTATAAGTTACCAGAGTAAACCTTTATGTAATGGTTAACGTTCAAAGTTTCAATGATGTTCATTTAATCCTAAAACTGGAAACTATTTGATTTAGGTTTTCTCACTTCTAGTCACCTTTTCTTAGATAGTTATTTTTAGTCTACTTGTAAAATCTTATTTCTCAAACAAACACCATAGCTGAAAATTTTCCATTCTTCGTGGTGAAATGATTATCTAAATGGAATAGAAACACCATAAGTAAGATATACTCAATGACTATATTCTTCTTTTAGCATAGGAAGATGATAAAAATTTTTATATAATAAAGACTGTCTTGTATCTGTCATTGTTTTCCTTTTGAGAGATAAACCATGGCAATGTAAATATTATTTTAAAGTAGCAGGCCATATTTTTATTTGAAAATACAAATACATATATACCACTTCATTAGTGTCTGTGGAATCCTCAGTAATTAAAAAATAAGTTTTTCTGTTATACCCAACTGTGATTTTATTAGTTGCTACATCCTTAAATTTGATTTACACTGAATGACAGCCACAATTAATATCATGTTAATCAGATTTGATACTGCATGTAGTTACTAGATGTTATCAGAACTTTAGCTAACTTCCATAGGATTGCCTTTAGGATATTATCTTGTCTCTAATGTGTAGGACTTATGCATTAGAGGCGGTAACAGTCCATTGATTTTGGCTCAGTATTACATTAACTAGTTGCCAACGAACACAAGCAAAACAAATGACAACCAATACCCAGTTTTCCCAATTGGATGGTCTTACATTGCTGACTTAGGAAATCGATTCACTCAGATAACCCTTGCTAAAATATTGCATTTTTTAAAAAGAAAACCTGTGATAGTTTAATCGTCGAATAGAGTCCCCACATATACTGCACTCAATTTATTTTACTATTAAAATTTTGCTGGTATGGTAAATATGTTACAATTAAGTAACCAATATTCATAAATTATTATTAACTAACGTCCATTTTTATTCAATTTCCTCAGTTTCCACCAAAGGTCCCTTTTCTGTTACACATCACATTTATATTTCATGTCTCCTTTGGCTCTTCTTGACTTTGACAGGTTCTCAGATTTTCTTTTTTGATAATACTGACAGTTTCAAGAGTATAGACCAGGTATTTTGTAGAACGTCCCCCTATGTAAATTTCTCTGATGTTTTTCTCATGATTAGATTGGAATGATGGGGATGGAGGAGGAAGATAACAAAGGCAAAATATTATTGTCATTACATCACACTAAGTGTACATACTGTCAACATGATCGAACAATATTTTAATGTTTAAAATGTTTAACTGACAGTTAATAATTGTGCTTATTTATGGGGTACAATACAATGTTTTGATCTATGTATAAATTAAAAATATTCAATAACTTAATTATCATATCTGTCACCTCACCAATTTATTTTTATTTTTTGGTGAGAATGTCTAAAATTTTAGCAATTTTGAGCATTTTTGATGTTAAACTTGCATATCTGGCTAAGTTCATATTAGTCAGGCTTCTCCACCAACCGTGTAAATTTCCACTTTCCTGCCCTTCGTTCATATCGTACTCACCCTTTGGAAAGAAGTCACTATGTGCAACTTACACTTAAGGCTCAGTTTTCTGCTCGACCTCTTTGAGGGCAGAGTGCTGGCATAAATTATTTGAAATTCTTCTGCACACAAAAAAATTGTCTTTATTCTTTTATTTATGTATTTATATTTTTACTCTTTTTTGAGATGGAGTCTCACCCTGTCACCCAGGCTCACTGCAACCTCTGCCTCCCGCATTCAAGCAATTCTCCTGCCTCAGCCTCCTGAGTAGCTGGGATTACAGGTGCCTGCCACCACTCCTGGCTAATTTTTGTATTTTTAGTACAGACGGGGTTTCACTATATTGGCTAGGCTGGTCTCGAACTCCTGACCTCAAGTGATCCACCCGTCTCGGCCTCCCAAAGTGCTGGGATTACAGGCATGAGCCACCACGGCCGGCCTTCTCATTTATTCAATCATTTATTTATATCTGTATGGACTCATGGGTGTTTATCTTATCTTATGATTTGCAATCCAATAATACTTCATTTTGCTATTTAAATTATTCCAGTTTTGGCTATTGGGAGCTTTTTTCATTAATTCCTGTGTCCCTTTGGCACACCTGCATCATTTTTTTGAATACTTATTTTTTGGCACTACAAGATGTTCCAGGTTCATCTTTCAGAATATTGATTTTGACTCGATTTTTTTAACTGAGGATCCAAGTGTTCCCCAGTGCTCCTCCTTGATTTCAGTTTTTCCTTCTCCTTTAAATAAAATAATTTCACACTGGTACGAATACATACCTATACATATATGTGTACATATATGTATAAAATACTGCAATTATTTTCACTAATAAAGTCATACGACTTATAATGTCTTAAAGCATGAACAGGATCAGCATTAGGGACCAGAGTCAGAAAGAAGACATACAAGTTTCCAGAAAAGTCTTTAAAGTACAAAGTGACTGAACATTTGTGCAATTTGCAACACGTCAATATAATTAATATGCTGCTCTTGACACCACTTGCTATATGGTACAATGCATTTTGAAGCCTTTATTTCTGCTTCCAAATGCAAAAATTAAATGATGTCTTTCACATACCAGAAATAACAACTATGTTTAATCCTAAAAGCATACGTCTCCAAAGTATCACCAAGTTCCTTAAATGACAGTCCCCAAATTTTCAAATATTAAATATATTTTAATGAATGTTAACTTAATTATATATGTGATACCATACTGTCAGGAACGAGACATGAGGACCACGGTACCTCACTCTCAGGATTGAGGCGATGAGTAGTAAGGATTTGAAATCAACCAGCAAAGGTTTCATCTCTAAATATGTTAGGAATCTTTGCAATAAATTTAAATTTTTTGTCGTAATGTTCTAAATGTAGTAAAGCAATTGAATAACTTATGTAATTTTGTGTGGTGTGTTTTAAACCATAGGCAAAAAGATTTAACCTTAACCTTTCTGTAAATAACAGTATAATTGTAGTTCATTTCTCATTCTTTCATTTGACATACAAGTCTCTACCGAATAATGCAGTGTAAAGTTAAGTGAAGCAGGTCTAATTCTGAACTTCAGAAAATTACACTATTTTCACCTTGTAAGAAGATAGGCCACAACAACATTAACAGATATAATACCTGGAGAAATACCAATTGTAGATGTCAGCAACAGTTTCACATTCAAAGTCTTCCCTTGGGGGCCAGAGAAAATATACGTAAAGTACTCCACGCTTGGCGCACAGTGAGCGTCAACAAAAGGTACTTCTTATTTTTAATGTTGTATTAGTATTGCTTTGTTATTGTTACCTTTCCAAAGTCATTTCCTACCACTCTCTCTGTTGAGCACGCTTCTCCAGATGCACTATCAACCACACTCCCATCTCAGGCCCCATGAAATTGATTTCTCTCTGGAAAGCACTCCCTGCAGATACCCACATATCTCATTTTCTGCTTTACCGGAAATAATTTCACAACAAGTTTCACTGTTTTAGACTTAGAATTTCTCTTATGCATGAATATTTCCCTAGCAGATATCAAAACAGATGGGTTTGTGTTAAGGATGAAGACCCACAATACATTTGACCCTATCTGAATCGTTTTGTTAAAAAAGGCAAATACACTCTCATGTGTCTATTTTCATAAAGGGGAGAGGTCTCTGTAGGAGGCACGTACCACACTGGCTGAATAGCCATATCCCGAGAGGGCAAAAGAGCAACATGGTTACAGGATGGCTGGAAAGTCACCTCTGGGGCCATGGACCACGCATGTGATCCTAAAATCACTATAATGAATAACAGGGCGGGACATAATTTTTAGTTCACCGGTTAAGGAATATTTTGAACATTAATCAATGGACTCTGTGGGGACATGTGGCATTGATTTATATAGAAAACCATACATGGTGGTTAAGTACTCCCTTGGCACAGGAGAAATAACCTCTCATTTGCTTCAAATTCTTGAGTCAGACATTCTGTCTTTTCTCACTTCATTTAAATATCTACTCAAATATTACCTCATCCAAAAAGCCTTCTCTATCTGAAGGAGTGCCCTCTACTTCACTCTATTCTTTCTAATTAATTTTTGTCATATTATATATAATCACCTAAATATTATAATTTGGTTTATTTTTATTGCCTCTCTCTTCCCATTAGAATGTGTATTCAATGATTCAATGAAAACAGATTCTCTGTTTTGATCCTGTTTTATCCCTAACATCTAGAAGAGTGCCTGGAGCACAACGAATACTCAATCTTTGTGGAATAAATTATTAATAAATTCTAAGTCTTATTCATCCAATCCTAATTTCTCTTGGATAGCAACATATACAATAACATCTGCTCATTTTTTTCTAGGCAAACCTCACTTGAAACTTGGAAAGGGCTCTAGTAAAGAAAGAATGGAGTCTTTACTGGCAGTGCACAGATGACAAAAATATTTAAAGTCACGTATCAGTACAGTTGGTAGGTTGTGCAAAAGCCTGAAACCCCAACAGGTAAAATAAGGGCATGGTCCCAATTCCTGACAATTCCTTAGAATTAAACAGCTCTGTAAATGTCCAATTTTGTACTGGGGCATGTTCTTGGCCCATAATGGTTCATTTGCATTTTATGCAATGTCTTCGAACACAAGAGGAAATCAGACATCTCTCTTTCAGCAAATGCAGTAAGCATGATTTTTCACGTTAACACTGTGACATCCGTCTGTATACTTATGCAATAATGCTTATGAGCAATTGCAAATACCTATATATATGATTTCATAATTAAATATTCTGTCACACAGGAAGCATAATCATAATACAGTGTTAAAATATGTGCTCTTTTTGTTGGAATGCTATGGTTGGAATAAGGAAAAGACACTTGAGCAAGGTAGTTATGGGGAATCAAAGATGCAGAGTTAGTGGATAACTAGGACAAAAGTAAAATGATAATTGAGCACAGGTCTCTGATGACCAGCATACTGGTATATGAATACTGACAGTGTGGAATCACAATACGGAGCAGTTCCTAAATGCTCTATGTACTTATAATTCAATTGCATATGAATATATTTGGATTTTAATTTTCCAAACCAACATGTTAACATAACTTTAAGAATGTTGGCTTTAATATCCTTTCCAGGACGAACTGTGATTTATTCTGTTGTATTGCATGTTTGCAATTTAGTCTATTCTCTATTTATTCCCCATAATATTTGTAGAAATCAGGGTGGCTTAAAGAGCCTTACTTTGCTCTGAGCGTCATAGCTCATCTTGTACTAGTATGATAATTCTGCACACTCACTACTGTTTTCTTTTTTAAAAAACCACTGGAGTTATATTGAGCGGATGTCAGCCTGCTGCCAACTTGTTAGGATCTTTTCTTCCTGCCCCCCAACATTGCTGAAGAAGAGAGGCACTGGACAAGCAAGGTACCAGGAAGCTCCTTCTCAAATGATGCTGCATCAAGACAGGAAGATTTAGAATGGGTAAGGAGAAGGTAATAAACCATTGTATTTCAATTAATAAGATCCTCAATTTAGCCCCCTCCTGCCTAAGATATCCTTGGCACACCTATAAAACCATTTCCTGTATGTATGTTAAGAAAATGTTAGCTCTCCAATGAAACCATAGAATAATTAACAAGGCATTTCTTTAGAAAATAAAAAATGTAAGGAATGAAATCAAAGGATAAATGCACTTTTTAAAACTGTCACTTGATGACGCTTTAAATTTGACATTTTATCTAACACTTTTTCTAACATGTATTTTATTGTAAATATTCTCATACTAGAAAATTAATTCATGTATTCTCAAATAATTTTGTTCCAAGGTCACAGTTGGTAATTTAAATTTCTCTACCACAGAGTTAAATTCATTTATTAATCTCCAAATTCAGCAGTTTTAAAAAAGTGTTCTTGGTGAGGAGAACAAATTTGAAAGCCTGCTGAATTTAAAATTATGAACTTTATATTACTCTGAGAGTCTTATTTGCTGTACCAAATGCAACCTGCAATCCCTACAGTTATATAGCATTTCCACGGACAAGCACAAAATACTTAGGAAAATTTCACACATACGTGCCTTATTTCCTGAGAAGTTTATATGGCAGACCATCTAACATTATTATTAATGTCATTTCACAAAGTCTTCTGCATGTTTATATTTCAACAAGACTGAGTTCCTATAAAGGCATCATTTTGCTGTAATGTTGTTAGGCTGCTGCTTCTTTTCATATTCTGTTTTGAATTTATGAAAGCAAGAAACTGTGAGGTTGTTATATTGGGAAAACTTATATTAAGAAGTGAATCTGCCAGTCCTTCTTCTCTATTTTTATGGAGAAACATAGTATGCCAAATATACAGGTTTCCAAATAAATTAGCATGTTGAACTACTATATGATCTAAAATGCATAAAAACACTTCTTTTTCTATGGCATTACTAAACATTAATTACATTGCCAATATTATCAACTGTGTCTAAAACAAGTTGGGACTATAAAAATGTCTGATAGTGAAAAAGCAAAAAACAAAGAGATAAGGACACACTAGGTTAAGTTATAATTGACAGTATTAGAGAACAGAACGTAATTTTCCTGCACTCAAACAATACCGGTGGGCATAAAAGTAAAGACAAAATCAAATGTTTTCGGAACTATACCCAAACTACACTATATAGTCACTGTTTATTCAATTTTCATTTTATGTAAAAGCTGAAATGCTCCATTTCCCGCTTTAAGATCACATTGCTGTAAGTAGCATCTTATTACCTGCTTTATGCAGAATATTTTCATGCTTGCGAAAACTAGCTATGAAAGTAATAAAACTTGAAATGAGTCTCCGAACGCCAGATATTCCATATCGTCACATAAAGATAACACACTTTTAAGACTCAATATAGCAACTATGTACTAAGGAAACAGATAAGGATGTGCTGATCAGTCACAGCTTTTATTTTGTCAAAGTTGGCCTAACTCAATGTCAGAAAGAGTTTCTGTGATTCATAACACTTGTACAAAGAATTGCATTTAAACATCTGAGCCACGGAGTGTATTTATAGAACATTCGTAATTACAATAAACACTTCTTAGAATTGAAACAGAATTCTTAATGAAAATAGAAGTAAACTCATAACCCACACTCCAAATTTCCAGTAATTATCAAGACGTATTCGTTATTGCTGTTTTCTTTTATAAACTTAGAGGAAACGGTTTCTGAGAGACCCTGATTGGCTGAATACAAACTCAGAGATTATTATAACACTTTCTATTTAAACCCTAAACATGAATTGTAGAGGTTAAGTTAACTGAAGTTACGGCTTTCAGTTATGCGACCAAAAACTCTTACCTTGCTGTAGAATCTTCTATATTGTCATCAGCCATCATCTCCAAATCTTGTGCGCGTTTCCCACAAGCTTCTTGGAATAAATTCTTCTCTGGAACTGCCTTAGGAGTATCTTCATTTGCTTGAAAATGTACTATCAGATTATGTTGCTGCAAATTCTGAACGGCTCTCTGATGGGCAGGGGCCGGTCCTGGCACTGGTGCCAGTATATTGTGGTGGACAGGACTGTTGCTTTTCTTCAGTCCGTTTCTGTCCCGAGAGTGGCTCTTCAACCTGCCCTGAACCGGGGTCCCTCTGTGCTCATATCCTTCCTGCTGAAGACAGCTTCCAGTGTTGGTGGAACCTTGAAAAGGATGACTAAACCACCTCCAGCGTAGCCTTAGGATCTGTTTCACATCAAACTCTTTCTTGCCAGACACTGACATTGTAGCAGGAGGAAAGACAAAAGCCTTCTCTCACAGAAAGGAAACGGAGCCTTTGTTATCTCTTGTTTTTCTGCCTCTTCTGTAGAACTAACAAAAGCACAAGTGCCGAGAGCAGTCTTTCTTGCTTTCTCTCCCCTCCCCCACTGCCTATGATACACTGTGAATACTTGTAGCCTTCTAGCAGAAGCAGAGGGCTGCAGCTAACCGTGTAGGTGGGAACCCATGCTGACAGGATGATGAGGTCAGACCTTAAGCAAGTAAATCAGCTTACCACAGGAAAGCAGCCACCACAACACTCTCCAGCTGTTAGATTTGCAGGCTTGTAGTCCTCCTGCTCGGACTTGCAGATATCTAGTCCTGCTTCTTCAGTATCAAAGTACAGTAGCTGCAGTATAAACCCAGGCAAGTGAGCCAAAGAGAAGTGTTTAAACTTATTTTCTTCTAGATGCCTTCTACTCACGCCTCCCCTGTTAGATTCATTTCTCAGTAGCCCACTTCTAAAAATGTACCACTTTGTTCCATGATAATGTGCGACAGAGGAATTCATTATAATCTATTTTGAGATTCCTTTTATGGAAACTTTGAAAATGGTTCATTAAGGGAAAGCGTCAGTACCCTCATGCGGGTTTGTAATTAGTTTTTTACAAAACTAATCTGAACATGTGAAAGTCTCTATATGAATATTTACCTGAAAACTTGACAAATTTTAGAAACATAAGATAGCATTGGTTACCCATGATCACTCACAGAAACACACCATTTGGGAATGGAGAAATGATATTTTTAGTCCACATATGGAGGAAGAAAGCAGTGCTTTTCCAAGCTAGTTAGGTTAAAAGAGATGTCTTCTCTCAGTGACCACAGCTTGAAAATGAATAGTTCATTCTGGCTCCATGCCTGGATACACACCTTCTTATCATGCCCTTTACTTTCACAGGCAATGTTAAAGGTTTGTTTTCTTTGTTCAAAAACCCTTATGAGAGGATGAACAGAGTGTGTTTTGAATTAACTCCAAATCATCATACTGCTCAGGAATAACTGTGCCCAAAGTACTTTGAGATCTGAAGCATAATCACTACTTTGCACAGATGTACGTGTTTACAAAAGACAGTCATGTATCAAGAATGCATTTAGCACTGACATTTTGAAATTCAGTTTGTTACTTTATCCAGTTCTCATGTCACACATACAGGCGATAAAGGGGAAATTATGCTAGTGTATGCCTAGAAAGAACACTGAAGTTGTAAGATTTTGCTTTTAGTTTAGCTTTATGGTTAATGGACTGTGTGACCTTGGACAAGTCACTTTACTTTTTTGCATCTCAATTTCTTCATATATATTATACAGAGTCTAGACAGATTTCTATGTTTTCAAAAGCACTCAGATGTGATGGATTTAAAAACAACTGAAGAGAGAATAAAATGAGTCTCTCTAAGTTTTGATAGGCATTTTATCCGTGGTTTTCTTTGAATTCAATTATACCTCTCCCTTTCCCCTCTTGTTTCTGTAGGTGTGATGGTTAATTTATGCATCAACCTGACTGAGCTATGGGATGCCCAGATATTTGGCTAGTCTGGGTGTTTCCATGAGGGTATTTTTTTTTTTTTTTTTTTTTGTTTTTAACTTTTAAATTGTTAGACTGAGTAGAGCATAGTCTCCTCTCTAATTGGGTGGGGCTCATCCAATCAGTTGAAGGCCTACATAGAACAGAAGGCTAACCTTTCCCTCAATAAGAGAGAATTAGTCTTGCCTCACTGCCTTCTATCTGGAACATGGGATTTCTGCCTGTCTTTAGACTTTAACCAAAACATGGCTTCTTCCTGGATTTCAAGTCTGCCAGCATTTGGGCTGGAAATATACTATTGGCTCTCCTCAGTCTCCAGCTTGCCAACTGTGGATCTTGGGACTTGTCAGGCTCCATAATCATGTCATCCAATTCCTTATAATAAATCTGTGTGTGTGTGTGTGTGTGCACGCGCATGCGTGTGCACGTGTGTGTACATGTAGAGGAAACAAACTGTAAATATCAGGCAGAATAAATAAAATGTTGTAACAGAAATGTAAACAACATGTGGTAGGAGCAAGATGAAGTACTAAATTATCCATCTAAGTAACTGTAAATAATACCTTTTCATATATCAGGAGTCTATAACCTTATTTTTCTAACATGTTCTTTGAGCTTGTTATGATTTAGATATAATTGGGAATTTGCCTGCGTACCTCTTACCATAAGATGAAGATGAACTAATATCTGTCAGAATCCAAACTTTGATAGCACAATGTTCTGTAAGAATTTACCAAGAATGTGCTTTTTCACTGTATGCTGAATATGGTCATTTTCCTGGATCTTAAACAAGGAATCATAGAATGACTAAGAAAGTTTTAGGTCTCCTAGAAAAAAACAAAAAGAATAGTATTTTTATGAAACATGAAGACTCCTTTTACATTTCTGATTACAAAAGAAAGATTTAGGCATATTCAAACAGAAATGAGGAAATCGTCTGTAAGGAAAGGAACCATGTCTTATTAATAATTTCCTTCCCTTTGCCTTACTATCTACTTTGCACCTGGTCATATTTGATCTATGCAGATTTAATGCATAACAAATTCTAAGTGAAATTCTTGTATTAGTCAGGGTTCCCTAGAGTAACAGAACTAATAGGATATATATATACTATATGTATAATCAATTGTACATAATAATATACAATATAATATATAATAATATATATTGATTGTATATTATTGTATATATTAGTTATATATATAATGGAATATATATATATTCCAAATATATAAATATAGAAGTTAATTAAGTATTAACTTACATGATCACAAGGTCCAAGAATGCGCTGTCTGCAAGCTTGAGGAGCAAAGACAGCCAGTCTGTGTCTCAAAACTGAAGAACTTGGAGTCCGATGTTTGAGGCCAGGAAGCATCCAGCATGGGAAAAAGATGTAGGCTGTAAGTCTAGGCCAATCTCACCTTTTCGCCTTTTCACGTTTTTCTGCCTGCTTTATATTTGCTGGCAGCTGATTAGATTGTGCCACCAGACTAAGGGTGGGTCTGCCTTCCCCAGTCCACTGACTCAAATGTTAATCTCCTTTGGCAACATCCTCACAGACACATCCAGGATCAATACTTTGCATCCTTCAATCCAATCAAATTGACACTCAGTACTAACCATCACAATTATTATCATATAAATTTT
>NW_012098999.1:1272483-1292827 GCF_000951045.1 Mandrillus leucophaeus | reverse complement strand
ATCTCGGCTCACTGCAAGCTCCGCCTCCCAGGTTCAGGCCATTCTCCTGCCTCAGCCTCCCAAGTAGCTGGGACTACAGGCGCCTGCCACCACGCCCTACTAAAAAAATTTTTTGTATTTTTTAGTAGAGATGAGGTTTCACCATGTTAGCCAGGATGGTCTGGATCTCCTGACCTCGTGATCCACCCACGTCGGCCTCCCAAAGTGCTGGGATTACAGGCGTGAGCCACTGCGCCCGGCCCATATAAATTATTATCATATAAATTTACTTTATCAATGAACGCCAGGATTGTAAAATAAAAGAAAAATGCAAAATAGCTATGGGACTAAAATACCCTCTAAATAATGACTGATTGATTATACAGGTGGGGGAATAAGCCTACAAACCAGTTGAATATTTAGGGCAATTTAAAAGCCATGAGCTTTTCGATATTGTATTTTAGCAAAACCCTGCATAGCAAATTAAGTTTGTCAGCTACTAGGACACTATAGTGGTTAACATTATTGAAAATTACTTGGGAATACTTTGTTTTCTTTCTTTCCCATAATTATCTGATTATACAACACAAAGAAAAATTACATAGCCAGACATCTGTGTATTAAAAGCTACACATTAACAACCTTTTCATGTGCTTAAGTGGAACTATTTCACTTGGCATGAGATGCATTATCCAGCACTAAAATAGTCAAAATAATAGTAATATCTAATTTTGAAAGGTTGTATGCTAAGCCCACAACTCTTAAAACAAGTCTGTCCTAAATCACCGCATCGAAAATCACTACAAAATTTTGAACTTAATTCTGTAATTCTGTAATTATGTAAAAAGCATTAATGTTGACTCATGGCTCAAGTCACCACAGCAAAAAGAGATCAAATAATGGAAAAAACATTGCTATAATAAAACTCCTTCCATTTACACCCACTTATTTAGGTAAACAAACATTTTCAGCACTCATGTCTGTAAAAACAAACAAAAATAAATTAACTGATGCTGACTCCTGTCTTATTCTTCCTCAATAAAAATTCTATTTAGAGTCAAAAAATTTAAAAACTAAAATTCATGTATTATTTTTGTTGTAAAAATACTATGAGGTAATCAACAAAATACTTTCAAGTAAAAATATGTTACGAAATAATGATCTTAGGAAACTGAAATGAAAATGTGGATTCGAGCAGAAAAGAAACTATTTGAAATTTCTGCTGCTAAAGAAAAACATGTCATGTGTTATTGAATTACAAGGGTATCAAGTCACTACCATTTTTAGATTCCATTGAATATATTTGAAAAAGTAATTTAAAAATTTATTTTGAAATACGAACGTTTAAAGTATGGTAGAGAGTGCATCTTTTGACACTTTAAAATTATGATGTAATATTTCAAATGTGAGCTTCATATTGTATCAGACTCTACATAATTTTTCAAAACGTTTTGTAGAGGATGTGTGGAGCAAAATGTTTGAAGACAATTCCTGACAGCTAACTTAAGTTTGAAAGATTATCACTTGATTTTAATCCCATTTTTACTCCATTCCATATTTAATTAAGAGCATTCTGTAGTAGCATTATACAAACCTTCCTCATTTATTCCCTCCTTCTTTCCTATGGAACATAACGGCTATCCCCATTTTTATATTGAAACCATCCACTCTAGTGCAACTGTTCTCAAAGTTTAGTGAGCTATCACTTTATATTTTTTTACTTATTAAATGGGCAGATTCTGATAAGCAGTTTTAAGGTAGGGTCCAGAAACCCATTTGTTCAATAATCACTTTAGGGCACCCTTTGAAAGTGGTCCACAGACATTTTAAGATATAGTGTTTTAAAGTAGCCAACATGTGATCTTAGTTGAATAGAATTATTTCTTCTAATTTTTCATTTCCTTGATTTTTGTTTTTTTTTTTTTTTTACTCATTCATTCATTAATCCATCCAACAAAGGCTTATTGAGTGCCTACTATGTGCTGGGCTCTGAAGATGCAAATATGATTACATTGTTCTTGCTCACAAGAGCTTACCTTTTGTACTCTTGACCACCCCATCTTTTCTTAAACAGTCTTCTCTTGGTCCTTAATAATATGCTCTCTTTTTCTTCCGTCTGTGTCTTGTTATCCATCTTTCTCTCCTCTAAACCTAGAAACATATATACGTGCAGACTTCAGGTTTCAGCCTTGTCTCACTGCTTTTACTTCTTTATATTAACTATCATATAAAGTTTATTTGCTCCCAAATTTCAGTGGTGATCTCTGTGTAGGTAATTTTTAAATCTTTCTTTTAAGCCATACTTTCATTAATGTTTCGGTTCCAAATCTCTAGCGTCCTACAAGATCTTACTTTATAAAGAAACCTTTATCTCTGTCTTTATGCTCTGGCAGCAGTTTACAAGAAAATATAATATCAGTCATTCCACAAACTGATTACCTTCACTTTAACTTTCTCTGTCTTTCAATTAAACAGAACTGGTTTTAGTGTTCTAAGGATCAAGATTTTACCCTAAAAAGAGTTTTTAAAAATTATCTTGGCCCTCAGCAGTGTAAAGTTGATCGTAAATATAGACATGGTCACTGGTGTTGAATTACATGAAGTTAAAAATATCTTTTAATGTTAGCCACCATAACTAAATACATTTTCTACTGGAAAACCTAGTGAATCAGCACATGAAAAAGCTGATCAACCACAATCAAGTAGGCTTCATTGCTGAGATACAAGTTTGGTTCAACATATGCACCTGACCCCCATCCCATCATGACCAAGCATTCAATTTGTAAGGTTACTCTGGGGTCCCCTTGGCCAGGAGGTGGTCTGTTCAGTCAGTTGGGTGAATTTGAAATGATGAGTTGAATGAAACACTTATAGCTTACAGGTGAGATGCTCTAAGTAGAATTCTATTTGAAAAGAATAGACTATGTCTATCATGGGATCTGGCTTCATGAACATTTCTGGAATAAATAACAATGTAAATTGAAAGCCACATGGTTTTCTAGAGGGAAATCTTGGCACTGATCTTATTCTCAGTTTTCTTACTGACTTCTTGTGTGAGAAAAATTATAAAAAATCATTTTGTGCCTCAGGTTTTCCTTTTATAGAAAAGTACAGAACAATATGCCTTTTCTCTAGATGGTAAGATGTTGTGAAGAAAGGCAACTTAACATATAAGGTATGTATAGCCATCTAGAAGTAAGTAGTATAAAAATACAATTTATTATTGTTAAATTATTATTTAAGAGGATTTTTATTGTTGAAAGTAGTACTTTGGATATGCGCTTATGTCTCATGGATTGTTCCAAAAAACCAAGAAAATTCATAGTCTTCAATACTGAGTAAATTGCTAACTAAGGGTATTTTAACTAGTAGGATCATTGGAAGGGTGGTTATGAGTTATAACAGCTAAAGAGAGTTACAGTTCTCTCATTTAAAAAGGTGAATAAAACGTTCCTCCTAGAGTTAATAGTTTATATAAATGACATATTTATCTCTTCTAAGTAAGCTCATAAGCATGACTGCAAGTTCAGAAAGATCAAAACAAAGTAACAAGGAAATGTAGAAAAGTACACTATTTGTACTGTCTAAGGAGGAAAAAAAAATGCTGATCTCTTACAGTCCAAAATATGAGAAAAGTACCTTTTGTTTCTGCTTTTTCAAACTGCAATCAGTGCTTAGATAATTTTACATTAAAAAACAAAGTTTTACAAAAAATTGCATCGAACTTTGTTTTAACATGTTAACTTTATTCTCACAAAACTGCTCTCTCTCTCTCTCTGTATACACACACACACTCACACATAGCTTTTGGCATAGAAAATTTGCGCTATTTGCAAATTCTTGGCAAAAAATATATTACATTTAGCCAACAAACCATGTGTAAATGGGTAATGAATGTTAACAGACAGTCCACAGAAGAGAAAAACTGATTGTCCAATAAACATGTGAAAACATGCTCAGAATCACACATAATGAAATAATGCAAATGAAATTAACAAATATAATTTTATATTCATCAAGCTGGCACAAATTAAAGTACCTTAAGATATTCATATTGGCTAGGATGTAAAGTCATGTAACAGAGATTTACTCTCACTGAAAGTGGGAGTTTACATCAATAAATAATTTTGGCAACATCTAGTAAAGTTGCAGATGCACATGCCCAAGATGGTCAAGATTTCCACTTCTAAATGTAAGACCACGAAAAACTCATATAGATGCATGAGAAGACTTTACAAAATATTAATTGTAGAATTGTTTGTAATAAAATGAAACCAGAACAAAAAACAGATTTTTATCAATATGAGAAGTGAAAAACAGATTTTGATATAATTCTACAATAAAACACTACTCGAAAATAAAAAAAAATGAACTAGAAATAAATCAACATGAATCTAAATATAAAAATCATGATACTAAGTAGACTAATTTGTTTAGTCACAAGAGAGTGTATACAAAAAGAATACTATGGAAGGTGTTATCCTTTATGATAGACTCGTGTATATGGTACAGAAAAATGTTAAAACTGAGAAAGAGAAGAAGGCTGCACACTGAGATATGAGGGTAAAATGTTAAGATTTACTGCATAGCAACATTAAGCAACACAAATTGATATATATGAGTATGTAGGTGTATACATGTACATATTTAGTAAATATTTGCCTATATATAATTTATATACATATTTAAGACATTCATATTAAGAATATACATATTTGGAGTATATATATTTAGGAGCATATATATATGTATATACACACACACACAGGTATTTGATACACAAATTTAATGAAATTCTCATCAACTCCTGCAAAAATTGTTGTATACATAGACAAGCTTCTTCTGTAATTTATAAGGAAAGGCATAGGCCCTAAAATACCAAAAACAATCTTGAAAACTAAGAATATGGTTGGAGAAATCTACCTGATACCTAACAGTAGGGCCTTTTATATAACCAGATTAATCAAGACTATGTAATGTTAGCAGAGAGAGAGAGACAAATAGATCAGTGAAACAAAATAGAGAACCTGAAAGTAGGCCCACATGTACATGCTTGACTGATATTTGACAAAGTTGCAAAAGCAGTTTAATAGAAAAGAGATAGTCCTTTCAACAAATAGTACCAGAGCAAATGTACATCCATAGTCAGAAAAATGAACGTTGACCTAAATCTCACACTTGATACACATAGTAACTCAGAATGGATCACAGACTTAAATATAAAATGCAGAAATATGACTATTAGAAATAACAGAAAATCTTAGAAATAACAGAACATCTACAGTAACAAAGTCTACAAACAAATAGAATAGAATAACAGATTTTGTTAATAACAGTCTACAAACAAAAGGTTTGTAGACTTGACATCAAAAGCAAGATCCATCAAATGAAAATTTGATGAATTGGACTTGGTCAAAATTTAAAACTTTGCTTGGGTAAACGAATCTATAAAAGGGATGAAAGGACAAGCTAAAGTCAGAATATTTGCAAACCACATATCCAAGGAAAGACTAAGATCTAGACTACTTAAAGAACTCAACAATATTAGACTAAACAATCCAATTAAAAATGGACAAAAGACACCAAGGGATATTTCACCAAAATTAATTTTAAAATGTCAAATAAGCACATGAAAAGATGTTCAGCATCAGAAGCCACTGAGCAAATACAAATTTCAATCACAATGAGATGACTACACACTTATCAAAATGGCTTCAATAAGAAATAGTAACAACACCAAGTGTTGAAGAGAATGTCGTAAAAGCAGATCACCCATATCTGGTGACAATGTAAAATGGTATATAGCCTTTCTGGAAACCGGTTTGACAGATTTTTGTTTGTTTTTTGTTTTTTCTCCTAAGATGGAGTCTTGACATTATACCACTCCAGGCTGGAGTGGAGTGGTATAATGTCAGTTCACTGCAATGTCTGCCTCCTGGGTTTAAACGATTCTCCTGTCTCGGCTCCCCCCCCACGCCGAGTAGCTGGGATTACAGGCATGCGCCACCACGCCCAGCTATTTTTTGTATTTTTAGTAGAGACAGGGTTTCACCATGTTGGCCAGGCTAGTCTTGAACTGGCTCATCTTGAGCTCCTGACCTAGTGATCTGCCCACCTTGGCCTCCCAAAGTGGTGGGATTACAGGCGTGAGCCACCATGCCTGGCCTACATTTTCTTATACAACTAAATGTGTGACCACCACATTACCTGGCATTGCACTTTACATTTTTCCCCACAGAAATTAAAACTTATTTTAATACAAAAACCTATACATAAATATTTCTAGCAGCTTTATTTGTAATTGCCAAAAAGTAGAAACAACACAGATGTACTTCAACAGGAGAGTGGTTAAACAAACTGTCATATATCCATACCATGTATTATCACTCAGCAATAAAAATAGTGAACGGTCAATACACAGAACAACTTGGGTGAACCTCAAAGAAATTGTGCTGAGAGAAAAAGAACTTTTTCAAGAGGTTACATATTACATGATTCTATCTATATACCATTACCGAAAAGACAAAATTCATGTATTTTGCCCATTTTTAATGGGGTTGTCTTCTGCTTTTTGACTTAAGTTCCCTGTAGATTCTAGATAATAGGTCTTTGTGAGATGCATTTTAATGAATATGTTCTCCCAAAAGTTGAAATTAAAAAAAAAATGCAAAATTATATAAATGGTCAAGCGTGGTGGCTTATGCCTATAATCTCAGCAATTTGGGAGGCCAAGGTGGGTGGATCCCTTGAGGTCAGGAGTTCAAGACCAGCCTGGACAACATGGTGAAAACCTGTCTCTACTAAAAATACAAAAATTAGCTTGGCATGGTGGTACACACCTGTAATCTCAGCTACTCAAGAGACTGAAACAGGAGAATTGCCCGAACCCAGGAGGCAGAGGTTGCAGTGAGATGAGATCGTGCCACTGTACTTCAGCCTGGGTGACAGAGAGCAGGACTCCATCTCTCTCTCTCTCTTTCTCTCTCTCTCTCTCTCTGTGTATGTGTGTGTGTGTGCGTGTATATATATATACACGCACACATACATATATATACACCACACACATACACAGAGAGAGAGAGAGAGAGAGTGCAGATTAGTGGTTTCCAGAAGTTAGGAATAAGAGTGGGGTGTATTTGGATGTAACAGGGGTTCCAGTGGCGTTAGAAACTCTTCTGTGTTTTGTCTGCATCCATGCCATCATCTTAGTTGCAATATGTATTATAGTTTTGCAAGGTATCAGAAAACTGGATAAATGATATGAAAGATCTTTCTGTACTATTTATTATAACTGCATGCAAATAAACAAAATAAAATGTTTAATTCACAAGATTCATGATATATCACCATTGTGTAGAACAACCATTAAGCTTTGTTTGAACAGGTAAATCACTTAGGAAATACAACTCAACTAAGCACTGCAGTAATCATCTTTTTTGCAAAGTATCTATAAACTGAATTATATATATATTGCTGAATTGTTCTACTAGCCTGCTTAAATGTGATAAAAGAAAGTCTTGAAAGAATATTGCTAAATTTTATTGAAAAATCATCATTTTGGATCAGTTATATATTGTACTTTTTGTTGTTAGACTGCCAACTCTCGTGTTGGAAGCATGACCTGTACCCAAGAGCTAGGCAGACACAGAAGTATTACTGGAGAAAGCAGGCAGTACCCAGATTTATTTCACATTTAATAATAATAGGTTCATGTTTTGAAATCTGACACTATGAACAGCAGTTTCTAAAACACTATACAAGAATCACATCATTTAGTCTATGGGGTGATCCTACTTCTAATAATAGTGGACTAGCTTCAGTTGAACCAATACTTCTGTAGGTAATAACTGTAAACCCTGGACAAAATATTTTAAAAAGTACTTGAAGTCACTGAAGAGTGACAAAAATCAGGAAAATACTGGAGAAAACTTTACACATGGAAGGTGAGAATGGCAACATCATTGAGTGAAAATTTTCTTTTTTATGACTTTAAGCTAGAGGACAGGACATATTGCACATACGTGAGCCAGCTACTACTTGGATATAAGCCTGTAGTCTTACTGTCTTCAAGAATTGGAGAACAGGATTCAGGTTAACCATATAAGATGGACAAGAAATTAGAAAATTCCAAAAATGGAGGCACAAGGATGATTTCATTGATTTTTAACATGAATTCAACCAAAGTTTTGGCTTAACTACGTATGTATGGCGTTGGTTTTAGCAGCTCAGCTATGACTAAAAGAATTGAACAAAGACTTAAGCTGTGTACCACTGAAAGTGAGACTGTTTAAAGCTTGATTTCAACCAATATAACTGACTACTAAAGCACATGGGGAAAAATCAATACTCTTTGAAAAAGATAACGCAATCCAAAACCTATGGAGATGTATAATCAAAATGTCCAAGATAAATTTCAATTTCTAGACATGTAAAAATGTGACTTAAGAGAAAAGGCAACCCATGAGTATTAACCCCGACATATACCAGATATTCGAATTAGCAGATAAAAATTTTAAAGCTGGTATTGTAACTATGTTCAGAGATGTAAAAAACACGGAAGATATCAGCAGAGAAATAAGTCATTTAAAAGAACCTAATGGAAATTCTAGAGCTGAAAAAATACAATATCTGAAATAAAAAATTCCCTGGATAGGCTTAGCAATAGAAAGGTATAACAGAGGAAATAGTAAGAAAATTTGAAGATAGAAACTGATAAACTATCCAATCTGAATAACAGAGAGAAAAAAGAATTTGTTAAAAAAATTGATCTGTGTGACAATATGAAAATGTCTAATACATATGTATTTTTAAATCTAGGAATGATAAATGACAATTAGTGGGTCAACAAAAATATTTGAAGAAAAAATACCCAAAAAATTATATAATTTGATGAAAGACTTAAAATTACAAATTCAATAATCTTAGCAAAATCTAAGCAGAATACGTACAATGGCAATCACAGTTTGGCATATCGTAATTAAATTGCTGAAAACAGATGTGTGTGTGTGTGTGTGTGTGTGTGTGAGAGAGAGAGAGAGAGACAGAGAGAGAGAGACAGACAGAAATTTTGACCAGTGAGTTTATACTAGGAAATAAATGAAGAACCAAAGACAGTAGAAAAACATGTTTAGAATGCTGAATGAGAAAACATTTCAACACAGAAGCCTATATCCAGAGAAAATATCCTATCAGAATGAAGAGTAAACACATACATTTCCAGACAAACAAAAAGAAAGATAATTCATTACAAATAAAACTGTCCTATTAGTATAAATGCCAAAGGAAGTTTTCAGGCTAAAGGAAAATGGTACCAGATAGGAAATGAAATCTTCAGGAATGAATGAAGTGTACTCAAAATGGTACATGTGTAGGTCAATGTAAATTTAAATATAAATTTAATATTAAAAAATATGGTTGGTTAAAGCAAAACTACATATGATATTCTACTGTAGGATTTGTAATATATGCGGTGGTAATACATGTGACAAATATAAATGATGAGATTGGTAAATGTAGATACTTGCAAGATTCTTACAATTTACTTGAAGTGACAATATTAACACTATGTGGTAAAAATAAATGTAAGGATGTATTTTCTAATACCAAAAGAAACCACTAACAAAATGATGAAAATAATGTATAATTAATTAAAAAGCTAATAGATGTATTTAATTTCAAAAAAGTTCAATTGATCTCAAAGAAGGGAAGAATGATGCAACAGAAGAAAAAAAAATAGAAAAAAGAACAAATAAACAAATGATAAAAAATAATAGGTCTAAATTCAACCATATAAAAATTTCTTTAAAATAAACATACTACATCATCAATTAAAATACATCTTTGAGGTTAGTGTTATTTTTTGTTTTCTTTTTACAGATGAAAAAATTAATCCATAGAGAGCATAATCACGCCTAAGTTCATACAAGTGGTAAGTAGAAGAGGCAGAATTTAAACCCAGCCAGGGTCCACGGTTTTAAATTTCAAAATTATATCACTTAATATTTACCTGGGTCTGACTCATCATAAATTAATTTATATACACACACACAGATATATATATATATATATATATATATGTAAAACTTGTGAGATAATAATTTGCAACACAAACCCCATTAACTCATTGTCATGATAATAGTGAAACAGAACACACACAAAACAATGAGAGAAAGACAAAAGACAGAATACAAATATGTATTGAGTAGTACAATGCAGTCTAGAAATGGAAAAGGAGATGTACTTCCCTTAAAAAAGACGTCAGTGGAGATTGAAGTGTTCTGCTACACCTATGTGGAAAAGGCAAAACTGGTCATTGGAGGACAAAGGAATTCTAAACAGATGAAGTTACCTTCAAGCTAAGAGAACAGCATGTGCAAGCACATTTAAATGAAGGCACTATCTTATGGAGGACAGTGATAATATTAGTCTGTTTGGCCTTATATCATGCATGGGCAAGTCAATAAGACAGCTAAGTATTTGTAATTGCTGGGATAATGATACACAAATAATTAAACTATCAATGTTCCAGTAGAAGAACCTATCTTATAGTGTGGCCAGGGGCTTTCTTTCATCCTGTCTTGTTTTATAGTTTTTGTGAATGACTGGATTGGGAGCCATGATGACCACACACATATGCATTGAAGCTGAGAGGATAGTCAAACACATTGTTTAACCTGTTTAATATGCAAAACTCTCTTCTTTCACTGGAAAAAAAAATGGCCTAATCTATCAAGAAGACATTTAATATATACTTCTAATCGAACAAGTACAAAATACAGTGAGATGTTTTATAAAAGTTAGTATTAAAATTACTTCAAGATTGTATTATACATTCATTCCTTGAGTTTCAGTTTCCTCATCCCCAAACAGAGCTGACTGGATTAAATTATTTCAGTACTTCCTTGCAATTCTAAATTTCTATGGTTCCTTGCATCATAGTTGAATGCAACTGCAAAATTAGCCAATGTGATCTTGGGTGAATTAATAGGAATTTGAAGAATAGAGAATCTAGTCTGTGCTAGTCTGTGTACCACACTTGAGCACATTTCTAAAAACATGACAGATTGGAGTTTGTCCAGAGGCAAAGGATTCCTTGGTAAAGAAATGAAAACGGTGATAACTGAAATATCAGACGTTATTCATCATCCTTCAAAGGCTTTTCATTGCACCTAGGATAAATTTTTTAAGAATTACTATGGTCTACAGAGTTCTTTGTGATGTGGCTCATACATTTCAGAACCAAACATAGAAATGTATCCATAGTGCAACTCAAACAGCAAGGAATATTTCAAAATACTCTTTTTATCTTTCATAGGAATATCATTAAAGACAGAAATTTTGATATTGATTTTAATAATCTTCAGAAAAGGCAAGTAATATGCACTCTCGGATCCCCCACTTGAAAGATAGCCCATCTACTCTTTGGCATCACCTTGGTTGACTCAACCTTTAACTCACTGAATTTCAGCCAACCTGCTTTCAATTCACTAAATAAACAAAATTCCTTTTTGCCTTATAGTTTTCAGATATTTGATTTCTTCTTCTTGGAAAATTCTATCACCAATTTTTCACTTGGCTAAATATTACATATTCTTCAGGTTTCAGCTTAAAATCACTTCCTCAAGGAAACCTTCTAAAATATGCCATTAGAAAAGAGGCCACCTGTTTTCTAATGGATCACCTAATTCTCTATTCTTACGCTTTAATGTTTTTTCATAGCACTCATCATATGGTATAATTGCATAATTGTTTGAATGCTGTGTGAGATGAGGATTTTCCTTTGACAGAGTGTAATCTGAAATCCTTTATTTTTGGTTTACTAGAACAACTTAAATGGTTTTCAGTCCTGAGGCAGACCTCATAAAGAGAGAAAAAAAAAAAGAATTGGAAATTAGAAAGCTAAATTGTTTTGTACGGTGAATTGAGGAGTGTTCTAAATTCCTAGGGAGAGCCTGAGAGAATGGAAATTAGGTGCCAGAAAAATGGAGGGAAGAGATGATATGAAAAACGAGATCAGGTAGCTAAAAACAGGGTGCAACTCAATACTGAAAGAAATGGGCAGTGAAAAATCTTCAGTGGTGGAAACGGCCAAGGGATTTCAAGAATAAAGATACCTAACGTTGTAAGTTGTTTGCTGAGCTGTAAATTAATTCCCTGAGAGACACTAGGTATATCAGTTTATTAGGGCTGCCATAACAAAATACCACAGACTGGGTAGCTTAAGCAATATAATTTATTTTCTCACAGTCTGGATGCTGGAAGTCCAAGATACAGTTGTCAGCTGGGTTGTTTTCTCCCCAGATCTCTCCTGGGCTTGCAGATACCTGCCCTTTTGCTGTGTTCTCTCATAACTTTTTTTCTGTGCACTGGCCTCCCTGGTATCTTTCTTTGTGTGCAAATAAAGACCATTCATATTGTATTAGGACCCATCCTAATGGCTTCCTTTAACTGAATCACCTTTTTAAAGGACTATCTTCAAATATAGTCACATTCTGAGGTTGAGGTACCGAGAATCGAGGCTTTAACATACTAAATTGTTGTGGAGGGGTACAATTAAGCCCATAACACTGACACAGAAAGTAAATGATTTGGTGTCTCATACCAAAGATAGAATGAGGACAAGAGTGACTGAATTTAAATAACTAGAAAAAAGATAATCCCATAAAACAGACTTTGGTGTTATTCACTTAAGTGGCACCTTTGTTTCAGTAGATATTTTACATGTAAACATTTACAAAAGCTTAGTCACATAGTATAACTTTCTTTAATCTCAATCTTATTCTCATTTAACCAGTTCTGGCCTATTTCTGATCATAAATTTTATAAACTTGATTACTATAAAATTACTTCAATTAAAAGAGCAAACACAAGAAAGAGGTCAACATATGAAAAAAACAAATAACTCAAGATGGATTAACAGCTTAAATGTAAGTCCTGAAACTATAAAACTTCTAGAAGCAAACCTAGGAAATACGATTCTGGACATCAGCTTTGGTAAATAATTTATGATTAAATCTCCAAAAGCATTTGTAACCAAAACAAAAATTGACAAGTTAAACCTAATTAAATTGAAAAGCTTTTGCATAGCAAAAGAAACTATCAACAAAGAAAGCAGACAACCTACAGACTGGGAGAAAATATTTGCAAATCATGCAGCCAACAAATTAGTAATATTTAGAATCTCTAAAGAACTTAAACAATTCAACAAGCAAAAAAAAAAAAAAAAAACATTAAAAATAGGTGAAGAACACGAACAGATACTTCTCAAAAGAAAACATACATGCTGCCAACAAATACATTTTTAAAATGCTCAACATTACTAATCATTAGAGAAATGCAAAACAAAACCAAAATGAGATACTGTTTCACAACAGTCAGAAAAGCTATTACTAAAGAGTCAAAAAATAACACATGCTGGCGAGGTTACAGAGAAAAAGGAATATACTGTTGGTGGGATTGCAAATTCATTCAACCATTGTGGAAAGCAGTGTGGTAGTTCCTCAAAGAGTCAAAACAGAACTGTCATTTGATCTAGCAATCTCATTACTGGGAATACACCTGCATTAGTCTGTTATTTCAGACTGTTATTAGTTCTCTGCTATAGAGTACTACCTAAGACTGGGTAATTTATGAAGAAAAGAGATGTAATTGACTCACACTTCTGCAGATTGTACAGGAAGCATGACTGGAGACCTCAGGAAACTTACAATCATGGAGGACGGGCGAAGGGGAAGCAAGCAACTTCTTCACATGGTGACAGGAGAGAGAAAAAGTGAAGGGTGAAGCTTTGCACACATTCAAACAACCAGATCTCATGAGAACCCCATCATGAGAACATCAAGAGGGAAGTCTGCCCCCGTGATTCAATCACCTTTCACCAGGCCCATGCCCGGACACATAGGGATTATAACTTGACATGAAACTTGGGTGGGGACACAGAGCCAAACCATATCCATATCCAAAGGAAAAGAAATCATTCCACCAAAAAGGTACATGCACTTGTATGTTCATCACAGTTTTATTCACAATAGCAAAGACACGGAATCAGCCTGGATTCCCATCAATGGTGAACTGGATAAAGACCTGTGATATATAAACATAATGGAATACTACACAGCCACAAAAAGGAACAAAATTATGCCCTTGTAGCAACATGATTGCATGATTGCAGCAGGAGGCCATTATCCTAAGTGTATTAATGCAGAAATAGAAAACCAAATACCACATATTCTCACTTACAAGTGGCAGTGAAATATTGGCTACACACATGGACATAAAGATGGGAACAGTAGATGCTGGGAACTGCTAGAGAAGGGAGTGCTTGCAGGGAGAGTTGAAACATTACCTATTGGGTGCTATACTCACTACCTGCGTGGCAGAATCATTCATACACCAAATCTCAGTTACATGCAATTTACCCATGTCGAAAACTTGCACATGTATCCCCTGAAACTAAAATAAAGTTGAAAAAAAAAGAGGTATTATAGTTGTGTTTACAACTCAAAAATTACTTATCATAAGTATTAAAAATGTAAACATATAAAATGTTTTATAGGCAAGTTGAGGAGAAACAAGAAAAAAAAAAAAAAAAGAAAGTGAAAACAAAATTGTGGCACATTACCAGAGGAATATTGAATCTTATTTTTAGGATCATATTTAAAAAAAAAAAACTAAAATTCCTCATGAATCACCAAGGAGCTTATAAAAATTAGACTTATATAGTGAATGAAGTTGATTCTTTTAGAAAAATGAGATCACTTTCTTCTTTGATAGTGACTACACAAAAATCACGTACTTCATAGAGATTTCTAAAGCTTTGAAATGTATTTTTTTCCTTAAGCTTTACTCTCTAAAGCCATATTTCTCTTTCTAGTAATTTAAAATTTTTCATAATTCAAATAATCTTTACTGAGTTTATGTATATACATGTCAAAGAATACTGGGAAAATTGTATTATTCGTATCTATTCTTGGCACTACTCACTAGTTGATTATGGTGCTTTTTATTAATCTTTATAAAGTGTAATATGATTCTCGCAACTTTTCAAAACACTCTATTGCTCATATACATCTAAGAAATTATAAGATTCATGCCGTAGTCTTCTTAGGCTGCTATGACAAAATATCACAGACTTACTGGATTAAACAACAGACATTTATTTCTCACAGTTCTGGAGTTCAAGAAATCCATAATCGAGGTGCCACCACAGCCAAGTTCTTGGTGATCTGTCTTTTCCTGGATGGCAGAGGGCTGCCTTCTTGCTATGTCTTCACATGGCAGAGGCAGAGACACAGACAGCTTTGGTTTCTTTATCTCCATACAAGGACACTAATCACATATTATGGACTCTATCCTCAGGACCTCATCTAATAGCCACCCAGAAAACCCACTTCATAATACTATTACATTTGGAGTTGGGGATTCAACATGACAATTTTGAAGGAAGACAAGCATTCATCCTCTAATAATTTGTGTAATTGTAGTTCTTTTGGTCACAAAAAAGTTTCATTACTTATTAGTGTACACCCATACCTCAGAAATACTACACCTCCGGTTCTTAATCACTGCAATAAAGTAAATATCCCAACAAAGCAAGCCACACAATTATTTTTTGGTTTCCCACTGCATATAAAAATTATGCTTACACTACACTGTAGTATATTTTTATACAGTTATGTTTAAACTGTACACTATCGTGTGCAGTAGCATTATATCTACAACAAGGTAAATACCTCAACTAAAAGTATTTTTTGTTAAAATGCTAGTGATCATTGCAGCCTTCAGTGAATTGTAATCATTTTGCTTGTGGAGAGTCTTGCCTCAACGTTGACACTGGCTGAATGAGCAGAACAGTGGTTCTAAAGGTTGGGATGGCTGTGACAATTTTCTTAAAATGAGACAATAAGGCAGTTTGCCACATCAATTGACTCTTCTTTTCATGAAAGATTTCTCTGTAGCATGTGATATTTGACAGTATTTTACTCACAATAAAGTTTATTTCAAAATTGGAATAAATCCTCTCAAACTGCTGCTGCTTTATCAACTAAGTTTACGTGATATTCTCAATCTTTTGTTGTCATTTCAACAATGTTCACAGCATCTTCAACAACTGTAGATTCCATCCCAAAAAAGAAATTGTATGCTCATCACTAAGAAGCAACTCCTTCTACATTCAATTTCATTGTGAGATTTCCGCAAGTCAGTCACGTTTTCAGGCTCCTCTTCTAATTCTAGTTTTCTTGTTATTTGCACCACATCTGCAGTGACTTCCCCCACTGAGATCTTGAAGTCATCCATGAGGGTTGAAATCAACTTCCACTAAACTCATGTTAATGTTGATATTTTGACCTCCTCTCATGAATCATGAATGTTCTTAATGGCATCTAGAATGGTGAATGCTTTCCAGAAGGCTTTCTATTTACCTTGCCCAGATCCATCAGAGGAATCAAGATCTGTGGCAGCTATAGCTTTACAAAATATATTTTTCAACTTTTAAGTTCATGGGCACATGTGCATGTTTGAATAACTAATGGGTAGTAGGTTTGATACCTGTGTGATGAAATAATCTGTACAACAAACCTCCACGTCACAAGTTTACAAAATGTATTTCTCAAATAATAAGACTCAGAAGTTCAAATTCTTCCTTTAACCAAGAGCTGTAGAAGGGATGCTGTGTTAGCAGGCATGAAAATAACATTAATCTCCTTGCACTTCCCATCAGAGCTCTTGGTTGACCAGGTCCATTATTAATGAGCAGTAATATTTTGAAAGGAATGTTGTTTCTAAAGAGTAGGGTTCAAAAATGGGCTTAAAAAATTCAGTAAACCATGATATAATAGATGTGTTGTTATTCAGGCTTCATTGTTCCATACATAGAGTACAAGCAGAGTAAATTAGCATATTTCTTAAGAGCCTTAAGATTTTCAGAAGCATAAATGAGCATTGGCTACAAATTCAAATCGCCAAATGCTTTCGCCCCTAACAAGATAATCAGTATGTCTTTTGAAGCTTTCAGTCCAGGCACTGACTACTTCTCTCCAGCTATGAAAGCCCTAGTTGGCATCTTCTTCCAAAATAAGAGTGTTGTATCAACGTGGAAAATCAGTTGTTTAGTGTAGCCAACTTTATCAATTATCTTAGGAAGATATTCGGGATAACTTGCTGCAGTTTCCACATCAGCACATGCTGTTTCATCTTGCATTTTTATGTTGTGCAGACAACTTATTTTCTTAAACCTTATGCACCAAACTCTGCTAGATTCGAACTTCTCTTCTGCAGCTTTTTAACCTCTCCCTTCACAGAATTGAAGAGAATTAGAACCTTGCTCTGGATTACGCTGTGGCTTCGAGAATCTTCTGGCTGATGTGAACATCTGTCCAGACCACTAAAACTTTCTCCAGATCAACAATAAGGCTGTTTCACTTTGTTATCATTCATGTGTTCATCAGATTAGCACTTTAAATTTCATTTAAGAACTTTTCGTTTGCATTCACAATTTGGCTATTTGGCACAATAGGACTAGCTTTTCGCCTATCTTGGTTTCGACATTCCCTCTTCATAAGTTTAATTACTTTTGGCTTCTCATTTAAAGTGAGAGATGTGTGACTCTTCCTGTAACTTGAATACTTAGAGACCACTGTAGGTTTCTTAATTTCCCAAATTTTAATCTTGTTATGTCTCAGGGAACAAAGAAAGGAAAAGACAGTGAAACAGCTGTTCTGTGGGACAGTCAGAACACCCAAAACATTTAATAATTAACTTGTCCGTCTTATATAGGTGAAGTCATGTTCCCCACAAACAATTACAACAGTAATATCAAAGATCACTGATTGCAGATCACCATAACAGCTATAATAATAATGCAAAAGTTTGAAATATTGTGAAAATGATCAAAATGTGAGATAGAGACGTGAAGTGAGAAACGCTGTTGGAAAAATGGTGCTGTTAATTGCTTGATGCAAGGTTGCCACAAACCCTCTAATTATAAAAGAAATGCACTCTCTGTAAAGCACAGTAAAGTGAAGCACAATAAAATTTGGTGTGTCCGTAAAATAATGTAGTTCTGTATATAAGTGGAAGAAGACTTTTACTTATGACTTTATGCCCATTTATGTTGATTGAATTTTTGAAATGTGAATGTATAACTTTAATAATAAAATAGCATATACGTCACGACATATGCAGACAAGTTGGCAATCTTTTCAATAGTTTTGATCTGTGGCCATGTATTTGGTAAAATACTTAGTGTTTTCTAAGTGGGATTGGTGTTGAAATGGTAATAACACATTAATAATGGATTCTGAGTAAGCACAAGTATCATAGCAGTAACAGCATATTTGCCAACTCCAACCTTTATTGTACTTCTGTGGTAAAACCATACTTAATTCCCAATAACAGTGAAGCAATTAGACAATATAAATTCATCAAAAGTGTCATTTCTAAAGGAATGTGGCTATGTCCAAAAGGGTTATATAGATTTCATCAAATTTCTACTTTTTTTAATTGACCAAGTATGTGGCCAAGAAATAAACAAATGCATTCTTGGCTGTGTACAGTGGCTCATGCCTGTGATCCCAGCACTTTTGGAAGCATAGGAGGGTGGATTGCTTGAGGTCAGGTGTTCAAGACCAGCCTGACCAACATGGCAAAACCCCATCTCTATTTTTTAAAAAAATACATTCTTAAAACTTAATTGCTGAATGAACATTAGAGAAGTTATGATCCTAGAAACAACCCCAAAGTCCTTGTTTGCTTAATGAGTAAATAATTGATCATTGGCTTGTGTTCACCTTGGTTTCAGAAGTTAACCTCTCCCAAAGGCAAAATATGAAATGTGCAAAGAAAAGTAATTGAGTTTCCCACTAAATTAAAAACTGCATGGTCATGCATATTAAGTGATCCAGGAAAAGTATACTATCAATAGGAATACATTCTTTAAAGGCAAAAATAAGTTCTATCCATCTGCTGTCTAATGCTTACCAATTTTTCAGTTCTCTACCTCAGTGTCACTTCTTTAGGGACACTGTTCATAGCATCATACACCAGACAGGGGAAAGTATTACACTCCTTTTACACGTGGTAATGTTTCTTCATAGCACTCAGCAGGAACTGTTACTATGTAATGTTATAATTATCTGTTATCCTCCACTTTATGCAAACAGGGACCTTAGTTCATTTGTTCATCATTGTACCACGAAAATTCGTCAAAATGTCACATGGTTAGTAAACAATCCATCATTATTTGTTGAGTGAGTAACTTGGGATGATAACACCAGGTCTAATACACTGCCATCGGCCATATTGACCTAGTTTCTCACCTCTAAAGGTCATACCAGCCCGAGGTCAGGTATGCTTCCAAGTACCCTAAAATGCACAAACCAGTCCCCCCAACAGCCCTAGCACCAAATAGCAATAATGCTGAGGCTGAGAATTCCTGGATCACATAAAGGGCTTGTATTATTATTTTTTATTTAAATTTAGGTTCAAGTAAAAAATATTAATATATAATAAGTATAACTGGAAATTATTACACTCATTTATTTCTTGCAAAATATTTTATTTCTATATAATGTGGTATATAAATGTATTTTACCAATTGGTTTTGAAATACATACAACAAATACTGTATACATCTTTTACTTCATAGATACACCAGCCATGAAATATACTTTAAAATTTATAAGCAGGATTCATAGGTCACAAACACAACAGCACCTTAAATCTTGAAAAAAAAAATTATGTGGTAGAGAGCTATTAGTTATGCTGGATGGAAAAATATGAAGGATCATTCACATAAAGAAATATCAGTATGTAAGAATGTCTTTTATTGACATCATTCAAGGCAACAAAGTCACAGTTTTTAAACATCTACTTTCAATGGGTAATAGGTTTTTCAAATTTTTGCTTCTATAATCTATTCTCAGCATAAATTAAACAATACTATTATTTCACCTTGTTTCTTGCAAATATTGGTTATATGAGGTTATTAACTTAAGTAAGTATTTTGTAAAAGTTATACTGGTTTAGGACAAGTCTTTACACATGTGGCTAAAATATTTCATTGGTGTAATTACTCAGGCTTGGCTCCCTAACGACAAGGTAGCAGAATGTGTTTTTTTGTTTGTTTGTTTGTGGTACAGAGTCCTATATAAAGATGTGTGTTGGAAATTAACCCTATCATTATAAGCCTTATTCAATTCACGTATCCTTGGATAGGCAAAGTCTGGATTTTGTGTAATGTCTTTTTTTTTTTTTTTTTTGAGACGGAGCCTTGCTCTGTCACCCAGGCTGGAGTGCAGTGGCACAATCTCGGCTCACTGCAAGCTCCGCCTCCCGGGTTCATGCCATTCTCCTGCCTCAGCCTCCC
>NW_012098999.1:1204886-1271153 GCF_000951045.1 Mandrillus leucophaeus | reverse complement strand
GCCTCGCCCGGCTAATTTTTTTGCATTTTTTAGTAGAGACGGGGTTTCACTGTGTTAGCCAGGATGGTCTCGATCTCCTGACCTTGTGATCCGCCCGTTTCGGCCTCCCAAAGTGCTGGGATTACAGGCTTGAGCCACCGCGCCCGGCCACTCAGGACACTTTCACTAGCAGTATGTATTCTAGTGTTGGGTTTCTTTGTAAAATGTTCCACAATGGTACGTTTCAATGCTACTCTCATCCTCCCTCCATCATCATCACCAGAGTTTTTAGAAAGTATTTTCCATGATTATCTATACTCCAAATTATCTGGAGCTATAGCCTTTCAATGTTTTCAAAAACATTGTTTCTAGGAAGTGCACTTGATTACCTGAAACGTCTTCATTATTGACATTTTTTTTTTTAAATGGCTCTAAAAAGTCTGTATCAAATCATCACATATGTAAGAGATGGAGCCTTTTCAAAAAAGTTATCATATTAGAGTAATACATGTTTTTGTGAAAACAAAAGCAATACTAACATTTGCATGAAGACAAGGAAAACAATGAATATATATATTGACAAATATAACAATGCCTTTTGGATATCTGCACATACAATAACTATTTTATTTTGATTATTTCGCAATAACTTCTCAGAAGTAATACTATATTTAGGGTTCTGTACAGATCATTCCCTATTTATTTATATTTCTCTATTTGGCCTAGAAATAGTTCAAAGGTGGAACATATTTTGTTTACTGTCTTATTCTAGGGAGTGTGCCATTTAAAAATAAGATATTATTCTCACCATTGTTTTCATTGTATCATGCTTTATTCCTTAGTTGCATTTTATTTCCCATTACAAAGTTTGAATCAATTTTCCCGTAATAGAACAATATTTAGTTTAAAATTTCCTTCTGTCATTATAAAAACAAGATGTAGTTATATTGTATGTGTGTTTATACTTATTTTTGAGGCATCACCAAACCCTGAACAAACACCATTCAAGTATAATGGTGTATAGTTGGAAGAGAAACTGTTTTATGGAAAAAAAAAAAAAAAAAAACCTTTTATTTTGTCTAGGAAATGGTAATGTAACCTAATTTGTACTTTTTATAGAAAGGCAAAAAAATTTAAAATTCATATTATATAAAATATTATATATTTCCAAACCACTATTCAGTACCTATCATTTGCAAAGGTATTAGGTTTGTGCAAAAGTAATTGCAGTTTTTGTCATTACTTTCAATTGCAAAAACTATTTCAAACTGTATTTCCTCTCCCCACCCCATCCCCAGACACACACAATTGGATTTGAATCAATCCTAGATTTCTTCTGATTTTTCTCAAGGAATATCTTGAAGTTCTCAAAATAAAGTGAATTTACATTTCCTTTCGCCTAAAAATAACACATATATTGTATACCAAGTCATAGAAGGAGGCAGAGAACATTGGGGAATTAAAGATATGATAACTCTCAAAATGTTAGAATCACTGACTTAATAGTAAATAATAGGCTGCTCAGAAATAAGTATAGAATTATCTGAAACAATTCTGCAACCATTGCTAGTATATAGGTCAATACATAGCTCAGAGACTTGGCGGTGGGTTCCTGAGCCTGTCACTTCTCTAGGTCATGGGTAGGAATCACATTCAAGTTAACTATGATGTAAATTTCTACGATCAGACAGCTCTTGATTACCCAGTGTAAATTGAGCTGGTAATTTTACTTCACTATATGAGTCACTAACATATGAAACAAAAGAAAGCCTAATGGAAAGTTTTATTTGGCAATGTGTATAAAGCAAACCAAGAAGTCAAAAGACCTTAAAACAGAAGTTCAGTCTGACAATCCAGCCATCTGGCAGATGCTACAGAGGGAGTAAAAGTAAGGTATTAGAAAAGCAAACAGAATGAAGATGATACAGAATGCAGAGAATAGAAGACTATCCCTGGAAAAACTGGCTATGGTAGGAAGGAACAGTTTTCTATATCATGAAAACAGAAAATATATAGAAAATAAGAGAGAGTTAGCAAAAACAGACTTTTTATATGTGTTCGTATTTCTAGAGCAACACTGTTGGATCTTTAACATTTTATGCCATCTACTAAGCATAGGCAGAGTGAGCTCCACATATATTGACTATCTCCAGAGGAGGTGATTCTATATATCTCTGAATATACTGAAAACCTTTAAATCATACACTTTAAATAGGTGCATTTTATAGTACATGACCTTTTAGAAAAGAAACATAGGCCGGGCTTGGTGCCTCACACCTGTAATCCCAGCACTTTGGGAGTCCAAGGCGGGCAGAGCACAAGGTCAGGTCCAGACCAGCCTGGCCAACACCGTGAAACCCCGTCTCTACTAAAAATACAAAAATTAGCTAGGTATGGTGGCGGGTGCCTGTAATCCCAGCTACTCAGGAGGCTGAGGCAGGAGAACCCCTTGAACCCGTGGGGCGGAGGTTGCGTTGAGCAGAGATGGCGCCACTGCACTCCAGCCTGGGTGACAGAGCGAGATTCGACTCTGTCAGCTGGAGGGGGAAGTGGGGAAGAAAATAAATACCAGTGATACAATAGCAACAAAAATGATAAGAATCATTTCAAATAAGGCAAATCTCATGAAAATTTGGCACCTGTTTACAACATTGCCCTCAATATCCTGAAAAATTGCATACAGGAAATGGATTATTTGACTAAATGTGTAGTATCATTTTGTAAGCTTCAGAGAACAAAAGAAATGTAATCACAGACAATTTGAAAGTTATTTCAGTTATAGGCATCTCAAATGAAGAGTATGTCAGACACTTCAAAAGAAAAAAAAAAAAGATTCATGCCCAAGGTTACTCTTTCATTCCAAATTTGAAACGTTTCTCTTTCTGCAAATATCTATTATCTAGTGTTAGCGGAAAGATAATGAACAGTATCTTTTATCTTGAGTTAGGAAGCCCCAGAGAGCATAGTGTATTGATAGAGAGTAAAAATGAAATGTTACTGAGAAAGTTGCATGAGGTTTTCAAAAACTGTTATTTAAAGCTTTGATTTGAATATTTCAGACTGCTGGCTATGTATACAATGTTACTTTTACCTTTTTAAGAATCCAGAAATTGTGCAGCATATGCTCCAAGTTCCCCTAGGTGAGGCCATGGGTGGAAGATCATTCTTTTTTTTTTTTCTTTTCTTTCTTTCTTTCTTTTTTTTTTTTTTTTGAGACCGAGTCTTGCTCTGTCACCCAGCAGGCTGGATCTCCGCTCACTGCGACCTCCACCTCCCATGTTCAAGTGATTCTCCTGCCTTAGCCTCCCGAGTAGCTGGGATTACAGGCGCCCGCCACTCCCCCAGCTAATTTTTGTATTTTCAGTAAAGATGGGGTTTCACCATGTTGGCCAGGCTGGTCTTGAACTCCCGACCTTAGGTGATCCACCCACCTCGGCCTCCCAAAGTGCTGGGATTACAAGCCTAAGCTGCTGAGCCCAGCCTGGAACATTCTTTAGGAAGAGAACTGGAGCTTTCTCACTACATTACATATACCAAGTAATTTACATATATTATTTAATCTTCAGCATAATCTTTCAAATTAGGTATTGTTACCTTCACTCTCATAGTTGACAAACCCAATTATCAATAGTTAATTAAATTACCTAGAGTTTACATATTGAAATGGAGGAATTGAGAAGCAAAGCACCAGGTCTATGTGGCTGCAAAGTTTGTGCTCTTTCTTATATTACTCTATTGTCTTCAAAATCAAATTTGGTAAGACTGAATAAGAAATATGAAACGTCAGGAGTCTTCACGTGGGAAAATACATTGATTAATTAATACAATGAACCATATATTTAAACTTCTAAAATCATAAATTGTAATAAGAAATACACAGACGCACACACAAACACATATACATTACCTTCTGGTTACCAGATACCAAACTTTAAATCCCTCACTAATGTAAGTAATTAGTAATCTTTATATATCTATTTCTATTTTCAAACATCAACTAGAAAGTATAGTTTCACTTAAACATGATTAAGATTAATTTAATTGTGGCAAAATTCACTTGCAGTTCATGGTAATAAGTTTGCTAAAAGTAAAAGATTGAAAAAAGCCCTTTCCCCCCTCAAAACCAACTTTTTCATAAGCGCAATATTAAAATGTTTTTTCAAAAAGTATCCCAAAATTGTGACAAAGCCCAAAGAAATTGTCGGTGAAATCAGAATTCAGCCATGGGAATGACCTAAATATCAAACATGTCCAGCCTTTGTGGGCTCTTTTACTGCTTGAGAAATTGTTAGTTTAGAATTATGATCTAAACTGGGTTCTCAGTTGCATTTGCTCTCACCACGAGTCAACCTATTTGCTGTCCACCTCAGCACTTTGAGCTATCCTTTCCTATCTTGATGAATTTAAACTACAGTCTCTCAAGCTTGAGTCAACTTGTCTTCACATGTGTCATTTTCTGTCTGTTCCAAATTCTCTCTCAAACAGGCTGCTTTTTCCAAGATCATTACAACTTAAGGAAAACTTGACGTTTCCACCTTCCCATCCAGCATGTCTTGCCTTCTTCTTCCTCTTAGAGACTGTAGTAACAAATAATTTTCACCTCTGCAGTTAACACTGCAAATGAAAATGGATTCTGAGCGGCATAAAGGCTATGTAAAGATGGAATGCTTGGATGTGTAGGACAATAAAGTTCATTTATTTACAGCAAGATTCTTGGATTCCAGTGACCTTTCCAAACATGCTAATTTACTAAATCAAGCAATGTTGTACATTACAAAAGATAATTTCATTAAAAGAAATGGTAAACATGAATACAAAATAAACCTAACCATTCAATAGAGAAACAGATTTATTTTTGTTTTGACAAAACACATTTCTTTTATCCCAGAAAATGCTGTTTTAACTTTCTGCGTTTCATACAAGTAAGGTCAGATAAATTAACATTATCTAGGCACTTTAACTTCTGGTGTCTCTGTAACAATATTACGGCATCCCAATGCCTTTGTGGTGAAAACCTGTTCAGCAACGTGTAAAATATAAAATGTAGTATGTGCATAATTGTATCTTTAGTGTTTGTGTAGGTATATACACATATATTATGTGTGTGTACATATATGTGTGTGTTTATATATGCATGTGTGTATAAACAGTTGATACCCATCATTAGGGAATTTCATATTTACCTACTGGCTATAATGTATTTGTAACACCAAAACCAATATTCACAGTGCTTTTAAGGTCATTTGCAAACATGCACAGAGCAGGAAAATAATTGAGTCTTCTGATGTGTAGGCTGATATCTCCAGCAGAGGTCAAACAAGGCTATGTTCCGCACTGTTGTTTTGGTTTTCATACTGTAATTGATTGCCTTTTTGCAGTCTGTTTATTGTCAAATCTATTGTACTTTTGTGCTTTTTATTAGTATTTTTGCTGTTTAAAATGGCCTCCAAGCATAGTGCAGAAGTACTGTCTAGTTTTGCTAAGCACAAGAAGACTATGATATGCCTTACAGAAAAATACATGTGCTAGATAAGCTTACTTCAGGCATGATTTATTGTCCTGTTGGTCATAGATTTAATGTTCATAAGTCAACAATAGATATTAAATAAGGTATCTTTACACAGAAGCATACCTATATAAGGACTGTGTATTGAATAGTTGATGGAAATATTATGACCAGAAGCTTGCTGGTACCTACCCCTAGGAGGTTTACCTAGGAGCTATGCTTCAGCATTTGCAAATTCAGTGCTCATAGTGACTTTTAGAACATAACTGCTGCAAATAATGAAAATTGACTGTGTACTTGTGTGTGTGTGTGTGTGTGTGTGTGTGTGTATTATGCAAAAAACAGCAGATTGAAAATGATACTAATAATGCAAAGGCAAACAAATAATAGAAGAATAAAGTTGAAAATGCTCTTGCTATTTCACATTAGACGGTTAAGGAAAAAATGGTTATCCGATCAGATATAACAGGAATTCAGCCGAAAATTCTAAATTATAAAGATAATTTGAAGTATGAATTTATATCAATGATTGCTAACAATAGACTTTACCTTAAGTGCATATTACACCTTGACATATTTACTAATAAATGTATGGAGTCATCAAAACTATGAACACATTCAAAATAATTATCTCATTTAATGTAATTCTTCTTAAATGTTTAAATAGGTATTTTTCACAGTTGTATTAAAAAATATATACACGTATTGTGGCTGCATGATTAAAATATTTTACTGATTGGAATTGATGTAAAATGTTTCCAGACTATTCTTTGATCACGTAGTTCCTAATATATAGGAGTCACATTTCTGCTTGTATAGTCTGAGTACATTACAAATGAATTCTATTCAATAGTTTGATAAGATAGTAAACTTTTTTTATATTTTAATTTTTCCTATATACTAGTTCTGAAATACACAGAATTGGCACCCCTGAAGTTTGCTCTTTTCACTTCTACCATTATTACAAGTTGTAATTCACCCCCCAGAAAGTAAATAATTTCTCAAATATAGTTTGCAAATAGTTTTTTAAAAAATTATTTTGTAGCACTAAGTAGAGCTCAGTTGTTGACTATAAAGTGATGTACATTTTCTCAGTGGAAATTAGATCCAGAATCATTAGGGTCTTAACAAAAGAATACCCTATCATAATTCTAGTCATGCATGTCAGCCCAAAAACATGCTTATAAAATTCACTGCCAGTAAGTAGCCAAAGTCTCATTTTTTTTTCATTACAGAATTTATAAGGTCTTCACTGACAACAAATAAATATAAATTATACCATAAATAATGGTAAGTCTTATTTATGCTCTTGATATGTGAGTCTGTCTTTCCTATTTGGTGGCAGAATATTTGTCTGAGCTCCCAGAGAAGGGAAAGAGACTTACTTTTTTCATTAGTAATAAATATGGATATGATCTTTGGTCATTACAGTCTTTTCAGGTGGATGAAGTTCTAACCAAATGTAGTTTGAGTGAGAATTTTGACATAGGTAATTCTTATTTTTGATGCCTTCTCGAACTTTGCCTTTTGAAAATCAATTGATATGGGGTCCCTTTCTTTCATGCTGTTCTATGTTACGCATATACTCTCAAATTTAAATCTTACCATTCTTCCTATACACGATACTCAGACTCTACGTTTCCTTCACTGCTTCCTGTATTAACCTGCCTTCAGCTTGCTTTATTACTCTCAATGGTATTTGCATCTGGACAGAGGATGAATATTGAAAGAAAAATAATGATAGAATGAGAGCCATCAGTAACAGATGTTTGAGAGGATGTATCTGTGTGTCAGTGTGTGCATATGCACGTGCAGACAGCCTTCCAAGTTACTAAAATTTCCAAGCAGATAGATATATTTTAAGAAGGAAAGCTGTGCTTGAATCTAAACTACAAAATTTAGGAGAAATTTAACTTTCAATAATATACCAGCATTCTTTAAAGAACTTACAGGCTGCATCCATGTCCCTACAAAGGACACAAACTCATCCTTTTTTATGGCTGCAGCTGGAAACCATCATTCTTAGTAAACTATCACAAGAACGGAAAACCAAACACCGCATGTTCTCACTCATAGGTGGGAACTGAACAATGAGATCACTTGGACTCGGGAAGGGGAACACTATGCAGCCATAAAAAAGGATGAGTTCATGTCCTTTGTAGGGACGTTATACCTGATGTAAATGACGAGTTGATGGGTGCTGACGAGTTGATGGGTGCAGCACACCAACATGGCACAAGTATACATATGTAACAAACCTGCACGTTATGCACATGTACCCTAGAACTTAAAGTATAATAATAATAATAAATGAATAAATAAATAAATAAATAAAAGAACTTACAGGCTGACAAAATTAATCTAGAATTCAATAATAATAATAGGCAATAATTTAACTTAAGCCCTCATGTTAGAGTTTAGCTTCATTTATTTGTTTTCATAGCCCAGTGGAAATATGGCATGAATGTAGCCTTCATATATCTGATGATCCTTACTAAATATCACCATGATCAACTAATCTAAATTCAATGTATGTTTTCATAGCACGAACACATGTAAACAAATTTAGTCTAACTTGAATACCTCTATTTTCTTTAGCATGTTATCATTCCCCCCAAAGTTAGAAAAACTACAGCATCCTGTTCTCTATTTATCCTGAATCCCCAGACTAGACTACCATATGAGTCTCCCAACTAATCCCTGGTTTTCAAAGTTTACTACTTTATTGCATCTTTCATCCTGCCATCAGACCTATCTTTCTAAAACACATGTAAATCATGCCACGGTCTTTCTTCAAAATTTGTCATGATTTTCCACTGCCTTTGTCATACAATCTGTATTTCTTAGCATGAGATTCATTATCTCCTTTCAACCTCATCTTAGCAAAATTGTTCTTTTAAAAATTGACTGTGGACAGATCACATATACAAATTACTATAGCACGAGATTATAAAATTATATACGTGCCACAAGTAAAATTTAATGTATTTCACCAAAAATATGTTTAGAATCTGGTCCTTGTCTCCCTTGCGGATCCTGTAATAGAGTGTAAGTTAAATATAGAGATGTAGTCCAAGTGGAATACAAGGCAAAATATGATATGTATGATTTGTAAAGCCTTACAAAGGAATGACTACTAATGAAAAATAGAAATAGAGTAATATTTTTGGAAAATTGAGCATTTGAACTGAGCCTTGAGATACAAGAAGGGTTTTACCTAATAAAGATGGCAGAAAAAACTTATCCATTATAAGGTGACATGGGCCTGAACTAAGGTAGTGGTGGCATAAATAGAAAGGTAAGCAAAAATGTGAGACACATTACATCATTAAGACTTTTAATTTATATGAGATATGAGGGAGAAGATTTCCAACCTTACAGAATTCTGTCTTGTTTAACTTGCTGCTTTCACCAACCAAGATTGGGTCATGGGGAAGAAAGAGTTTGATGAAGAAATAAGTTACGTTTGGGGTGTCTATAAGATATACGAATGCCAGCCAGGAGGCAGATAGAGTTATACAGTCTGCAGTAGAGATAGAGGTGTTGAAAAAAGGGGTGCTGCAATGTGGTCTTGATGCTGCACGAGGGCTTTGGAAGCCTGAGGCTGGGCTGGCAGTGAGGTAATCAAAGGAGGAAGGCTATTGTTGAAAGAGCAGTGGAAAATAGCTCAAAAAACTAACTCATCTAAGTCCTCAAATCATCTCACTTCTATCACGTGTGTTTGGGGCGGGGGTGAAATGAGACAATGTGGGAAAATGTTTAATCCCACATGCATCCGTGTCTGACTGTTTTCCGAAACAAAATCAAAGTGATTTCCTAGATGATCTAAGTTTCCCCTCCAACCTCTCCTCTCCATTAATACAATAGTTTATTGCTATTATAGTTATTTGACATCATGTAATAGCTATTACTATAATTTTTGGATATTATAGTGCTTCAGCGTATTTATAGCTATCATTTCACACAGAGAACAACCTGTTCATTTGCATACACAATAAAGTGTGAGTATTATCAACCCAAAACATTGTAAATCAGAAGATAAATTCTGATATGAGTATAAACTGTGGGCAATTTGCTTTACTTCTGAGAGTCATCCCTGTGAATGGGTGTATCATTGCACACATCTTTTGTAACACGCTATGGGAAGAAGCTTAATGCCTCAGGTACTGATCTCCAGGAGCTGAACTTAATTTAAGCTGAAAATGTGGACCATAAACTTTTTTTGAAATAGATAAGAAAATTGAATCTAATTGGAATTGTTCTTCTCTAGTTCCTGAAGTTTATGGCATGAGCTACATATTTGACATGACAGTGAAAAATTGGGGAAGAAACAGTACTGGTAAAATTGATAGGGAAAGTACTTGAGTAAGTTCTGGATAGAGGTGAAGACTTCTTTGGTCATCTCACTTTCTGATATTATAAGGCCACCTATACTCTAGCCTCAGTTAACCACCCACATTGCTTACAATTTTCCAAAGGAGACCTTCTATTCCAGCCAAATTGTTGAACAAAAGACTGCTTACTATTCCCTTTTTTCCTTTGTTCACATCATTCTCTATGATTTGAATAACCACAGCTTTTCCTCTGATTATTCAAATCCTACTTATCTTTCAAAGCTTATCTCAGATCTTACATGATCCATATTTAATGAGTATTCCTTCTTCTTCTATCAGAAATTCTTAATACCTACAGGGTTTATTCATGGGTTTCAGAAAGTTCTTGGATTCTCTAAAATGTTTACATTCTTATTATAGGATAGTTCATAGATTCTATACAATTTTCAAAGATGCAGATTAGTTAAGGTTCTACTTAGGACATTTGTTATCTCTTTCATTGCTAGTTTCCTGTTCAAATATATCTTTCTCATAATTTCACCTAAGTCATATGCGACATTGATATGCTTTATTTCCTACATGACACAGGGTAAGGTTCCTTAAACGTGGTGGTAGGTACTTAGTATACAATAGCTGATTTATCTTTGAGCTACTTTGTATTAAATGGTGACCCTGCCCTATGTGTGTGGCATCTTAAATACCCTTATATATGCTGTAGCTCATTGACAGTAGTGAGACAACCTACAAATCACACAAATTTTGGCCTTGGAAACATTCTCAGTCAACTCATTAACTTCACTTCCATAATACAATCATCATTTCAGCTAATAATATAATTCTCTTTCTATTTTTATGACTAAACCTATCATTAACAGACAATTGATTTTATGAATATTTTCTGCAACTGACATCATTCAAAATATTTCTGCTTAACACTTTAGAAACTCTACATACATATTCCACATATCCCAGTAGAAATACATGATCCCAGCCTTCAAATCAGACACCACAATCACAAAATAATCTAGGAAACACTATCTGTAGAAAAGATTATAATTATTTTAAATTAATATGGAAATTTAACATCAAGTTTCTTTGGAGATTCAGATTAAGAAATTAATCAAAATGAAATGGAGCCATGAGGTAAGGTTTTCTATAGGTAAATTACATGAATGTTTCATCTGATTTTGAGAAATATTAAAAACAGAGGTGTTAGGCAGAAGGTATTATATATGCAAATTCACGAAACCAAATAAGCTGTGTTTATAAAGAAATGAGTAATATAATCTAGGTTGTGGGATGAGTTAGGTAAAACAAGAAATAAATTAGTAGAGGAGTGATGTCAGCAAGATAGTGGAAAAGGAAGTCCTCAGTCCTTGTCCCCTCACAGAAACACCAATTTAGCAACTATTCACAGGTGAAAATGCCTTTGTATAAATTCTAAAACACAGAGGTGAGGCTGCAGTATCCTAATAAAGCATAACAAAATGAGAAAACTTGATTAAAAGGGTTAAAATAAATGGTTTCACTTTGTTCACATTGCTTCTCCCTTGAGCCGGTATAGCACCATGGGGGGAAGGACACCTGTGACCCATGAGATCTCCAGTGTGGGAAAGAGAGGTAAAGGTAGATGCTTCACTTCAACAATTTAGGGGGCTACTTAAGAGATCCAGTTTTGTTTTTCTTCAGGCAGAACACAGGGAAAATCGGCACTGCTAGATCACTGGGGACAGCTAAGAACAAAGAAAAGACGTGGAGCTCTCAGTGACCAGCACACAGATTCCAGTGGTAGTTCTGCACCCCCTGCCAGCTATGTTGCCCAAACAGAGACCTCATCATTAACCTGTCCCAACTTTGGAGTCCCTACAACTGTCAGTGCCTGACTGTGGAGCCCAACCAGCAGCTCTAGCCAACCAGAAAGCCTACCCAGAGGCCTTGCTAACCAAGGAGTTTAGCCAGCATCCCCTCCCAACCACAGAGCCCAGAAAACAGCCTCATCCTACCAGAGAGCTTAGCCAGCCGCCCTGCCTTACCATGAAGCTCAGTGGAATAAATGCTAAACAACACAAAAGCATATGAAACTACAAATCTCACTGATGAAAATAAATGTAGAAACAAACTGTAGTGGCGGCAGAGAAATCACTTTTAACCTTGGTATAAAAGTATTTCTTAAAGTATTCAGAAAATTACAACCACAAAAACTTGTTAATGAACACACAATATAAAAACAAATTGGTTCAGTGCGGTGGCTCATGCCTGTAATCCCAGCACTTTAGGAGGCCAAGGCAGGTGGATCATGAGGTCAGGAGATCGAGACCATCCTGGCAATACCGTGAAACCCCGTCTCTGCTAAAAATACAAAAAAATTAGCTGGGCTCGGTGGCGGGCACCTGTAGTCCCAGGTACTCGGGAGGCTGAGGCAGGAGAATGGCGTGAACCCCAGAGGCGGAGCTTGCAGTGAGCCGAGATTGTGCCGCTCCAGCCTGGGCAACAGAAGGAGACTCCATCTCAAAAACAAACAAACAAACAAACAAACCAAATAACTTCTAATAGTAATAGTGTGTGGGGGAGGAAGTAAAACTGTAGAGTTTTTGTTTGTTTGTTTGTTTTTAGACAGAATTTCACTTTTGTTGCCCAGGCTGGAGTGCAATGGTGTGATCTCGACTCACTGCAACCTCCGCCTCCCGGGTTTAATTAGTTCTCCTACCTCAACCTTCCGAGTAGCTGGGATTACAGGCATGCGCCACCAAGCCCGGCTAATTTTTTGTATTTTTAGTAGAGATGGAGTTTCTCCATGTTGGTCAGGCTGGTCTCAAACTCCTGACCTCAGGTGATCCACCTGTCTTGGCCTCCCAAAGTGCTGGGATTACAGGCTTGAGCACCGCGCCCAGCCCAGCTGTAGAGTTTTTTAACGTGATTGAAATGAAATTGCTATCGGCTTACAATGAACGGTTATAACAATAATAATTTCAATGCAAGTCTCATGATAAGCACAATTAAAACTTATAGTAGATAAATAAAAGATAAATAGAAAAATATTAACCATATCACCATAAAAAATCATAGACTTCAGAGAAAGACAGCAAGAGAATACAGAGGAATGAGAAAACTACAAAATGGCCAGAAAATGATTAAGTATATGGCAATAATAAGTCCTTATCTATTGATAATTTTATTAAATGTGAAGATATTAAACCAGTCAAAACATATTAAGTGGCTGGATGGATAAAAACAAGACCAAATTATATGCTGTACACAAGAGACTCACCTTAGACTCAAGGACATACATGGGTTGAAAGTGAAGAAATGGAAAGGCATTTCATGAAGATAGTAACCAAATAAGAGCAGAGGTGATATATTTGTATCAAGTAAAACAAATTATATAAAAAACTGTTACAATGGGCAAAGTCATCACATAATGATAAAAGGTCAATACAGTAGGAAGATATAAAATCATAAATATATATCAATCCCAGATCAAAGCACCTACATACATAAAGCAAACATTGACAGATCTCAAGGGAATAAAATAAAATAATACAATAACAGTAGGAGGCTTCAATATTCAACTTTTAGTAATGGATAACCATCCACAAAGAAAATTAATAAGGAAACAGAAGACTTAAACAACACTATAGACCAAGTGGATCTAAAAGACGTTTATAAAACATTCCATCCAACAGGAGCAGAACTTTCATTCTTTTCAAGTGCGCATGAAGTATTCTCTGCAATAGGTAACATGCTAGGTTACAAAAGAAGTCTTAACAAATTTAAGAAAACTGAAATCATTCCATGTACCTTTTCTAACCACAGTGGAAGAAGAGTAGAAATTGAAAACAAAAGGAAATCAAGAAAAGAATCAAATACATGGAAATTAAGCAACATACTCTTGAACAACTATCAGGTCAAAGGGAAAAGCAAAAGGAAAATCAGAAAATTTCTCAATACAAGCAAAAACTAAAATGCACCATGCCCGCATGTGTGGGGTACAACAAAAGCATTACCAAGAGTGAAGTTATACTAATGAATGACTATATTAAAAAATAAAAGTATTCTTAAATAAGCAACCTAATAGTACACTTCAAAGAGCTAGAAAAGAACCACAAATTAAGCCCAACGATGGCAGATTGAAAGAAACAGTAAAGATTAGAGAGGAAACAAATGAAATAGAGGATAAGAAAACAGTATAAAAACTGGTGAAACGAAGAGTTGGTGCTTGACCATAGTGAATGAAATTGACAAATATTTAATTAAACTGTCTAAAATAAAAAGGGAAGAAGAGGAAGTGGAGCAAGATGGTGGAATAAAAGGCTCTAAAGACGGTTTCCCCTGCAAGGGCATCAGTTTAAAAACTATCTACACAGAAAAAGCACCTTCATCAGAACCAAAAATCAGGTAAGCACTCATAGTGCTTAACTTCATAGATGTTAACTTCATATTAGTGAAAGATGCTCTGAAGAGGCACAAAAAACAGTCTTGAATTGCAATTGCCACCCCTTCCCCACCCACTGCACAGGTGGCATGGTGCAAAGAGTGACTCTGGGTGCTGGGGGAAAGACAGCACAGCAATTTTTGAGGTAATGAACTCAGTGCTGTCCTGTTAGAGCAGAAAGAAAAACCAGGACAAACTCAGCTGATACCTGCCCACAGAGAGAGCATTTAAACCAGCCTTAGCCAGAGGAGAACACTAATCCAAGTGATGGGAACTTGAGTTCCTGCAAACCTTGCCACCAAAGGCTAAAGTGCTCTCGATCTTTAAGTTAACTTGAAAGGCATTGTAGGCCATAAGGATTTCAAATCTTAGGTGAGTCCCAATCGTGAACTGGGACCACAGAGAGTGACCTGGAGGGAGCATGAGACCTTCTGAGACACCAGCTGGGACAGCTAAGGGAGTACTGGCTTCACCCCTCTCCTAACCCAAGACTGCACAGCTCACGGCTCCAAAAAAGGCCCCTTCCTTCAGCCTAAGCAAAGAAGAGGGAAGAGTAGGGAAGACTGTGTCTTATATCCTGGATACCAGTTCAGGTACAGCAGGATAAGGTACTAGTCATAATCATAAGGTCCCTGTTCTAGGCTCTGTCTTCCAGGTGACATTTCTAGACACACACTGGGCCATATGGGGACCTGTTGCTTTGAAGGAAAGCTTCCCAGTCCTGGCATCATTCATCACTTGCTAACTGCAGAGCCCTTGGGCTCTGAATAACAAACAGCGACACCCAGCTACTACATCAATGGGCTTGCATGAGCCTTTGAGGTGTACTGGCTTCAGGTGAGACTCAACACATTACCAGCTGTGGTGGTTATGGGGCAAAACTCCTGCTTGAGAAAAACAGAGAGAAAGCTAAAGTGGATTTTATCTTGCATCTTATGTACCAACGTAGCCATAGAGGGGAAGAGCACTAAGTGGGTACTTGCGGTACCTGATTTCAGGACTTGACTCTCTTTGACATTATTTCTGCACCTGCCGTGGGCCAGAGGGGATACCATTGCCCTAAAGAGTGAGTCCCAGGCCAGGCAGCATTCACTACATACTGAAATAAGAGGCCATGAGCCTTAAGGGAACATCAATGGTAGTCTGGCAGTACTCTTTATGGACTCTGATGGCAGTGGCTATGTGGTGAGGCTCCTCTGCTTTTGAAAAGGGGAGGGAAGAGAAGGAAGAACTGCATCTTGTGGTTTCTTTGCCACCTCAGCTGCAGTACAATAGAACACCAGGTAGTTTTCTAAGTTGTTTGACTCTAGTGGCTTACTACTGGATGGTACCTCTCGACTGAATGGGGTCTGAGAGAACCTGCTGCCATGAAGTAAAAGACACAGACCTGGCTGGTTTTGCCACTTGCTGCTTGTAGATCCTCAGGGCCTTGGAAACATAAGCAGTAACCAGGGAGTGGTTACAGCAGACCTTGGACAAGACTCAGAACTGTGCTTTCTTCAGGTCTGACCCAGCACAGTCATAGTGATGGTGGCCACAGAGGTGCTTGTGTCACTACCCCCAGCTTTCAGGGGTCCAGAACAGAGAGATACTCGGTGGGATAAAATGAGGCAAAGAACATGAGTCTCTGCCTGGTAGTCCATATAATCTGATCTTGTTTGAGACCACAAAGGTGGTACCTCTACAAACCTGCAAGAACTACAGCATTACTGAGTTGGGGCTCCCCCTAAAGCAGTTAGTTACAGCTTGGATCACAACATGTAAGTATTTTCAAATATCTGGAAAGCCTTTACAATAAGGACAGTTATAAACAAACCTTAAACAGTGAAGACTACAATAAATATCTAACTTTTTAATGCCCAGACACTGAAGAACCTCTAGTAGCACCAACACCATCCAGGAAAACACGACCTCACAAAATGAAATAAATAAGCCACCAGGGACTAATCCTGGAGAAACAGAGATACATGACCTTTCAGACAGAGAATTCAAAATAGCTGTGTTGAGGAAACCCAAAGAAATTGAAGATAACATAGTAAAAGAATTCAGAATTCTATCAGATAAGTTTAAAAAAAAGATTGAAATAATTAAAAGAATCAAGCAAAAATTCTAGAGCTGAAAAATTTAATTGGCAGACTGAAGAATGCATCAGAGGCTTTTTTAATTTGTTAAAAAATTAAAATAATTTTTGGGGGTACATAGTACATGTATATTTATAAGGTACATGAGATGTTTTGATAAACGCATGCAATGTGAAATAAGCATGTCATAGAGAATGATATATCCATCCCCACAAGCATTTGTCATTTGAATTATAAACAATCCAATGGCAAGAGACAAAGGTCTAGTTTCATTCATTTGCATATGGCTGTTAAACTTTCCCAGCACAATTTATTGAAGAGACTGTCTTTTCCCCAGTGTATGTTATTGTCACCTTTGTCCAAAATGAGTTCACTGTAGTTTTGTGGATTACCTTCTCAGTTATCTATTCCTTTCTATTAGTCTTTTTTGTCTGTTTCTATGCCAGGTACTGTGCCATTTCGGTTACTATAGCTCTGTAGTGTAATTTGAGGCTAGGTAATGTGAATCCACCTAGTTTTGTATTTTATGCTTAGGATAGCTTCAGCTACTCTAGAACTTTTGTTATTCCATACAAACTTTTGTACTGTTTATTCTATTTCTGTAAAGAATGTCATTGATATTTTGATAGGAATTGCATTGAATCTGTAGATAGATTTTGGTAACATAGAAATTCTAACAATATTGATTCTTCCAATCCATAAACATGAAATATTTTTACATTTTTGGTGTCCTCTTCAATTTCCTTCAGTGATTTGTAGTTTTTATTATAGAGATGTTTCACTTGTTTGGTTAAGCTAATTCTGAAGTATTTAATTTTATGTGTGGTTGTTGTAAATAAAATTAATTTTTAAATTTATTTTTCACATTGCTCATTGCTGACACATAGATGTGCTTTTAATTTTTGTATGTTGATTTTGTATTATGCAACTTTACTGAATTTGTTTATCAGTTCTAATAATTTTATTGTGGAGTCTTTAGGGTTTTTCCAAGTAGAAGATCATATAGTTAGCAAACAAGGATAATTTGACCTCTTCCTTTCCAATTTGGATGCCTTTATATCTTCTCTTGTCTGATTGCTTTAGCTAGAACTTCCAGTACTATATTGAAAAACAGTGGTGACAGTCAGTATCCTTGTTGAGTTTCAGATTGTAGAGAAAAACTTGTAGTTTTTTCCCATTCAGTATGACACTAACTATGGGTCTGTCATGTATGGCTTTTATTATGTTGTGGTATGTTCCTTATATACCTGGTTGTTTCAGCGTTTTTATCATGAAGGAATGTTGAATTTTATGAAACAATTTTTCAGCATAAATTGAAATGGTCATATGGTTTTATCTATTATTATATTGATATAACATATCACATTGATTGATTTGCATATGTTGAACCATCCTTACATCCTAGGTATAAATCTCATTTGGTTTTGATTAATGACCTTTCTAATATATTGTTGAATCTGATTTGTTAGCATTCTGTTGAGAAATTTTGCATCAATTTTCATAAAAAATATTGGTCTGCAGTTTTCTTTTTTTGATGTGTCTTTGGTTTTCGTATCAGGGTAATATTGGCCTTTTAGAATGAGTTTGGAATTATTTTCTCCTCCTATATGTTTCTGAATAGCGTGAATAGGATTGGAATTATTTTTTTCTATAAATGTTTAGTATAATTCACCAGTGAAGCCTTCAGGTTTAGGGCTTTTGTTTTATTTTATTTTATTTTTGAAATATGTTCTATTATGGCATTGATATTGTTACTTTTGATTGGTGTCTTCAGGTTTTGGATTTCTTCCTGGTTCAATCTTGGTAGGCTGTATGTATTTAGGAATTCACCAATTTCTTCTTGATTTTCAAATTTACTGGCATATAATTGCTCATAGTAGCCATGAATAATCTTTTGAATTTCTGCAGTATCAGTTGTAATGTCTTCTTTTTCATCTCTGATTTTATTTACTTAGATCATCTCTCCTTTTTTGTTAGTTAGTCTAGCTACAGGTTTGTCAATAATTTTTTAACTTTTCAGAAAACCAACTTTTCGTTTCATGGATATTTTGTAAATTTTTTTATTTCAATTTTATTTCTGTTCTGATCTTTATTATATCTTTTCTTCTACTAATTTTGGGTTTGGTTTGCTCTTGCTCTTCTAGTTATTTAAGATGCATTATTAGATTGTTTATTTGAAGTTTTTCTCTTTTTGATATAGGCACTTACAGCTATAAACTTACAAAGCTCTGAGTACTGCTTTTGCTGTATCTCATAGATTTTGTAATGTTATGTTATCATTATCATTTGTTTCAAGAAATTTACAATTTCCTTCTTAATTTCTCCATTAACCCACTGATCATTTAGGGACATATTGCTTCCAAATTTTCTCTTGTTATTAATTTCTAGTTTTAGTCCATTCATTAAATTTAGTCCAGAGAAGCTGTTTGGTATTGTGGTTTTTTAGAATGTTTTAAGAGTTTTTTAGTGACCTAACATATGGCCTACTTTTTTTTAGAATTATCCATATACTGAGGAAAATAATGTGTATTCTACAGCTCCTGGATGAAATTTTCTGTAAATATCATTTAGATACATTTTGTCTATAGTGCACATTAAGTCTGATGTTTCTGTTGATTTTCTGTCTGGAAAATCTGTCCAGTGCTGAAAATGTGGTGTTGAAGTCTGCAGGTATTACTGTATTGAAATTATAACTATCTTTAGCTCTAATAATATTTTCTTTATATGTCTAGATGCTCCTTTATTGGATGTACATATATTTACAATTGTTATATCCCTTTGCTGAAATGAGACCTTTATCATTATATAGTGACCCTCTTTGTTCCTCGTAGTTTTTGTCTTGAAATCTGTTTTCTCTGATATAAATATAGTGACTCTTACTTTTTTTGTTTATTTGCTTTCATTGGCATAGAATACCTTTTGCCATCACTTCATTTTGTCTATGTGTGTCTTTATAGGTGAAGTGTGACTCTTGTAAGCAACAGATCATTGGGTTTTGTTTTCTAATCCATTCAGACACTCTGTGTCTTTTGACTGGACAGTTTAGTCTATTTATGGTCAGTGTTATTATTGATAAGCCAGAACTTACTCCTGTCACTTTGTTATTTGTTTTCTGGTTGTTTTGTGGTCTTCTCTTTCTCTTTCCTTTATTCCTTTCTTCCTGTAGCAAAGATGATTTTCTCTGGTGATATGCTTCAGTTTTTTGTTTTTTATTTTTTGTGTATCCATTGTATGTTTCTTGGTTTGAGGTTACCAAGAGGCTTGCAAATAGTGTCTTATAACACACTATTTTAACCGGATAAAAACTTAACATTATTTTCATAACAAACAGGAAAAATGAAAACTAATGAAAATTCACCTTAACTTCATCCCCATTTTTAACTTTTGGTTGTTTCTATTTACGTATTATTGCACTATGTCTTGAAAAATTGTTGTAGTTATTATTTTTATGGCTTTTTGTTTAGTCTTTCTACTTAAGATAACAATAGTTTACATATCACAATTATAGTGTTATAATGTTCTTTGTTTTTCTGTCTACTTACTATTACCATTAAGTTTTGTACTTTCATGTTAGTTTTTTATTACACATTAATATTTTTTTGATTCCTGATTGATATACCCCCCTTATGATTTCTCATAGGATGGATCTGGTATTGATAAAATCCCTCAGCATTTTTTTTTTTTCTGGGAAAGTCTTTATTTCTCCTTCAGGTTTGAAAAATATTTTCCAAAAATATACTATTTTAGGGTATCATTTTTTTCCTTCAGCACTTAAAATATTTCATGTCACTCTCTCCTGGTCTGTAAGATTTCTATTGAAAAGTCTGCCAAAACAACAGATACTGGAGAGGATGTGGAGAAATAGGAATGCTTTTACACTGTTGGTTGGAGTGTAAATTAGTTCAACCATTGTGGAAGACAGTGATTTCTCAAGGATCTAGAACCAGAAATACCATTTGAACCAGCAATCCCATTACTGGGTATATACCCAAAGGATTAGAAGTCATTCTACTATAAAGACAGATGAACACCTATGTTTATTGCAGCACTATTCACAATAGCAAAGACTTGGAACCGACCCAAATGCCCATCAATGATAGACTGGATAAAGAAAAAGGTGGCACATATACACCATGGAATACTATGCAGCCATAAAAAAGAATGAGTTCATGTCCTTTGCAGGGACATGAATGAAGCTGGAAACCATCATTCTGAGCAAACTATCACAGGAATAGAAAACCAAACACTGCATGTTTTCACTCATAAGTGGAAGTTGAACAATGAGAACACATGGACACAGGGAGGGGAACATCACACACTGGGGCCTGTCAGGGGGTTGGGGGCAAGGGGTTGAGGGCAAGGGGTTGGGGTCAAGGGTTGGGGGCAAGCATTAGGATAAATACCTAATTCATTCAGGGCTTAAAACCTAGATGATGGGTTGATGGGTGCAGCAAACCACCATGGCACATGTATACCTACATAACAAACCTGCACTTTCTGCACATGTATCCCAGAACTTTAAGTATAATAAATAAATTTAAAAAAAAGAAAAGTCCCCTGCCAGACACATTGGAGCTCTACTGTATGTTATTTGTTTCTTCTCTCTTCCTGCTTTTAGGATCCTTTTTTATCCTTGACCTTTGGCATTTTGGTTATTAAATGCCTCACAGTAGTCTTCTTTATGTTCCATATCCTTGTACTTGGATACTGATAGATTTGTCTAGGTTTGGCAAATTCTGTTATTCCTTTGAATATAATTTCTACCTGTATCTCTTTCTCTACCTTTTATTTGTGGCCAACAACTCTTATATTTATCTTTCTGAGGCTATTTTCTAGATCCTGTAGGTATGCTTGTTTTTCTTTTGTCTCCTCTTACTGTATATTTTCAAATAACTTGTTTTCGAGTGCACTGATTCTTTCTTCCGCTTGATCCATTCTGCTCCTTAAATACTCTGATGCATTATTCAGTAGGCAATTGTGTTTTTTAGCTCTGGAATTTCTGCTTGATTCTTTTTAATTATTTGAATACCTTTGTTAAATCTATCTGATAGAATTCTGAATGCCTTTTCTGTGCTACCTTGATTTTTTTTTTTTTTTTGAGTTTTCAAAGTACAGCCATTTTGAATTTTCTGTATGAAAGATTACATATCTGTGTTTCTCCAAGATTGATTCCTGATGCTTTGTTTCGTTCATTTCATGAGGTCATGCTTTCCTGGATGGTGTTGATGCTAATAGATGTTCTTTGGTGTCTGGGCATTGAAGAGTTATGTATTTATTGTTGTCTTCATTGTCTGGGATTATTTGTAGCTGTCTTGCTTGGGAAAGCTTTCCCGACATTTGAAAGGACTTGGGTATTTTGACCTTAGCTGTTTCTCTGTTAAGGGTCACTCCAAACCCAGTAACACTGTGGTTCTTGCAGACTCATAGAGGTATCACCTTGATAGTCTTGCACAAGATTCAGGAGAATTCTCTGAATTACCAGACAGAGACTTGTTCTCTTCCCTTACTTTTTCCAAAACATATGGAGTCTGTTTCTCTCTGTTCTGAACCACTGAAAGCTGGGGGTCAAGTGACACAAACACCCTTGTGACCACCACTACTATGACTGCTGGATCAGACATGAATCCAACACAGTTCTACATCTTGCTCGAGGCCTGCCATAACCACTCCCTGGCTACAGCCTATGCTTGTTCAAGGCCCCAGGGCTGTATCATCAGCAGGTGGCAAAGCCAGCCATGCCTGTGTCCTTTCCATCAGGATGCGAAGGTCCACTGGGTGCAATTTGGGTACAGAAGTGTGTTCTAGGAGTCAGGGACTAGATTCAAGTATCTTAAAAGTCTTCCTGGTATTCTACTGCGTTGCAGCTGAGCTGGCACTCAAACCACAAGACAATTTTTTCCCTCTTATCCCTCCCTTTTACAAAGGCAGAGAAGTATCACCTGGTAGCCACTGCCATCTCACACCATAAAGAGTACTGCCAGACTACCACCCAATGTTCCCTTAAGGCCCAAGGGCTCTTAAGTCAGCCCGTGGTGAATGGTGAATGCTGCCTGCCCTGGGACTCAACCTTCAGGGCATTGGACTCCCCTCTGGCCAAGGGCATGTTCAGGAAAGCCATTCAAGAATCACCTCCTGGTTTCAAGGACCCCATGAGCACATTTGGTGGTCTACACCCCTGTAGTGGTGTTGGTGCCTAAGGTGTGAGATAAAGACCCCCTTACTTTTTCATCTGCTTTTCTTAAGCAAAAGGAGTTTCGCCCTATATGCACCACAGCTGATAGTGCACTGAGTCTCATCTGAAGCCAACAGGTCTCAGAGGCTCACCAAGGCCCAAGGTGTAGTATCTGGATATTGCAGCTGGTTATTTAGGGATCATTCAGTTAGCAGGTAATGAAGACTGGCAGGACTGAGTCCTTTCCTTCAAGGCAGCATATTACCTCGTGTCCCAGCGTATGTATAGAAGTGTTCTCTGGGAGCTAGTTTCTGGAACAAGAGCCTCACTACTCTGACTAATGCCCCATCCTATTGTGGCTGAGGTGGTATTCAAGATGCAAGACAAAGTCCCGCCCACTCTTTCCTGTCCTCAAGAGGAAGAAAGGGATGTCTTTTGGAGCTGGGAAATGTGCAGCCTGGGGTTAGGGAAAGGGTGATGCCAACACTCCCTTGGCTGCCATAGCTGTTGTCTTAGTATGTTGCATGCCCCTCAAGTCCACTGTCTCTGAGTCTAGTTCCGTCCTTGGACTCTCCTATAAGTTGCAGTTCTTATGATCTATACTGTCTTTCAAGTTTACTTAGAGACCTAGAGCACTTTGGCCATTGGTGGAGAGGTTTGTGGGTGCTCAAGTTTGGACTACTGGAATCAGCAATTCCCCCTTGGCTACGACTGGTTTAAATGCTCTCTCTGTTGGTGGGCACCAGGTGTGTTTGGTTCGGTTTTCTTTTGTGTTCTAACAGGATAGCAGTGAGTTCAATGCCTTACAATTACTTTTCTTTCCCTCTCCCAGTGCCCAGAGAAGCTCTCTGCACCATCCTGCAGTTGCTGGGGTGGGGAATTGGAAACATCTGTGGTTCAAGGCTTTTTTTTTTTTTTTTTTTTTAACTCTTCAGTACCTTTTTCAGCAATATAGTTAAACTTGGGTACTATGAGTCCTTACATGATTTTTGGTTCTGATGAATATGTGTTTTTTTCTGTGTAAATAGTTGTTAACTTGGTGTCCCTGTTGGGGGCAAAATCAATGAAACTTTGTATTCCAGCATTTTGCTTGGAAGTCCTCCAGAGTCTTTTAATAGTAGAATTGATCAAGCTGAATAATTAGTGAGCTTGAAGAAAGGCTGTTTGAAAATACACAGGGCAGATAAAAGAAAAACAGAATATAAATCAATGAAACACACCTACAGGATCTTGAAAATATTCTCAAAAGGACAAATCTAAGAGTCATTGGCCATAAAGATGAAGTAGAGAGAGATTACACTAGAAAGTTTGTTCAAAGGGATAATAACAGATAACTTTCCAAACCTAGATAAATATGTTAGTATCTAAGTGCAGGAAGGTTATACAACACCAAGCGGATTTAACCCAAAGAAAGCTACCTCAAGGAATTTAATAATCAAACACTCAAAGGTCAAGGAAAAGAAAAAAATTCTAAAAGCAGCAAGAAAAAAGAATCTTATAAGATACAATGGAGCTCCAATGTGTCTGGCAGCAGACTTTTCAGTGGAAACCTTACAGGCCAGGAGACAGTAGCATAACATATTTAAAGTACTGAAAAAAAAAACAAAACAACCCTTTTTCATCTAATAGTATAACCAGGAGAAATATCCTTCAAACATGAATGAGAAATAAAGACTTTCTGAAATAAACAAAAGCTGAGGGATTTTATGAGCAGATATGGCATATAAGAAATGCTAAAGGGAATATTTTATTCAGAACTAAAAGGACTGTAATGAGCAATAAGTAACCACCGGAAGGTAAAAAAAAAAAAACAACTCACTAGTAATAGTAAGTACAGGGAAAAATGCAGACAATTATAATACTGTAACTGTGATGTATTAACTATTCTTTTCCTAAGTAGAAAGACTAAATGATGAACTAGTCAAGACTAATAGCTAAACATTTTCAAGACATAGACAGTACAATGAGATATGAATATAAGTAACTAAAAGTTAAAAAGCAGAGGAATAAAATTAAGTGGAGTGGTAGAGTGTTTATTTGTTTTGTTTTTCTTGTTTATTTGTTTGTGTATGGGAACAGTGCTAAGCTGTTGTCAGGTGAAAATAATGGGTTATATAAGATATTATTTGCAAACCTCATGGTAACTTCAAACTAAAAAACATACAAGGGAGGAATAAAAAGTAAAAAGCAAGAAACTGAGTAATATCAAAAGAGAAGTTTACCTTCATTAATGGAAGACAGAGAGAGATGAAAAAAACTAGGAAAGATCACAAAATAACCAGAAAACAAAAAAACAAAATGGCAAGAGTAAGTATTTACTTATCAGTAATAACCAAGCTCTCCAATCAAAGGACAAAGAGTGACTGAATGGATTAAAAAGCAAGACCCATTAATCTGTTTTGTACAAGAAACACACTTCACATATAAAGACAAACATTATTTTATTCTTTTTTGTATACTCAATGGGTATTGGGCACTTAGGTGGGTTTCATATCTTTGCGATTTTTAATTGTGCTGCAATAAGCATATATGTGCTGGTGTCTTTTTGATATATTGACGTCTTTCCTTTAAGTAGATGCTTAGTAGTGTGATTGCTATACCAAATGGTGGATCTACTTTTAGTTCTTTCAAAAATCTCCCTACTGTATTCCATAGAGATTGTACTAGTTAACATTGCCACCAGGAGTGTATAAGCACTCCATTTTCACTGCATTCATGCCAACATCAATTTTTTCTTGACTTCATCATAATGGCCATTCTGTGGTGATTATTACAAAGTCCAGAAACAACAGATGCTGGCGAGATTGCAGAGAAAAAGGAACAGTTTTCCACTGTTGGAAGGACTGTAAATTTAGTTCAATCCCTGTGGAAGACAGTGTGGTGATTCTTCAAAGATCTAGAGGCAGAAATACCATTTGATCCAGTAATCCCATTACTGGGTATATACCCAAGGAATGTAAATCATTCTATTATAAATGTATATGCATGGATATTTTCACTGCAGCACTATTGACAACAGCAAAGACATGGAATCAACCTAAATGCCAATCAATGATAGACTGGATAAAGAAAATGTGGTACATATACACCATGGAATACTATGCAGCTATAAAAAGGAATGAGATCATGTCCTTTGCAGGGACATGCATGGAGCTTGAAGTCATTATCTTCAGCAAAGTAACACAGGAACAGAAAACCAAACAACACATGTTCTTACTTATAAGTCAGAGCTGAAAAATGAGAACACATAGACACATGGAGGGAACAACATACACTGAGACCTGTTGGGTGGTGGGGGAAAGGCAGAGCATCAGGAAGAATAGCTAATGGATGCTGGGCTTAATGTCTAGATGATGGGTTGATCTGTGCAGCAAATCGCCATAGCACATGTTTACCTATGTAAAAAACCTACACATCCTGCACATGTACTCTGGAACTTAAAGCAAAAGTTTAACAAAAAATAATAATGGGCATTCTGGTTGGGGTAAGTATATAGCTCATTAAAATTTTAATTTGCATTTCCCTGATGATTAATGATATCTAGCATTATTTTTTCATGTTTATTGACCATCTGTGTATATTCTTTTGAGAAATGTCTATTCATGTTATTTGCTCACTTTTTCTTGCTAATTTGTTTGAGTTCATTTTAGATTCTGGATATTAGTCCTTGGAGGCATAGTTTGCAAATATTTTCTCCCATTGTGTGTGTTATTTTCTCTGATGATTATTTCTTTTGCTGTATTTCATTTGCTTTTTAGTTTCATTAGGTCTCATTTAGTTATTTTTGTTTTAGTTGTGTTTGCTTTTGGGGTCTTAGTCATGAATTCTTTGTCTAGGATCATGTCCAGAAGGGTTTTTCCAGGTTATCATCCAGAATTTTTATGGTTTTAGATCATTGGCCAGACACAGTAGGCTCATGCCTGATATCCCAACACTTTGGGAGGTCAAGGTGTGAGGATTGTTTGAAGCCAGGAGCTTGAGCAAATGAGATTACAACAAACTGTAAAGTTCCTGCACAGCAAAGGAAACAATTAACTGAGTAAAAATATACCCTACAGAATGGGAGGACATATTCTGCAAACACACCTGTGATAAGGGGCTACTAACCAAATAAATAAAGAACTCGCACAACTCAATATCAAGGAAACAAATGGATTAAGAATGAGCAACTGAACCAGGTGCAATGGCTCACACCTGCAATCCTAGCACTTTGGGAGGCCAAGGCAGGTAGATCATTTGAACTGAGGAGCTCAAGAGCAGCCTGAACAATATGTCAAAACTCCTCTACAAAATTAAAATTAAAAAAATCAACCGAGAATGGTGACAAGCACCTGTAATCCCAGCTACTTGAGAGACTGGGATTGAGGTGAGAGGTGAGGTGAGGTGGATCGCCTGAGCCTGGGATCCTAAGGCTGCAATGAACTGAGATGATGCCTCTGAACTCCAACCTGGGTGACAGGGTGAGACTCTGTCTCAAAATAAAAATAATAATAATAATAAGGCAAATGACCTGAATAGACATTTCTCAAAAGAAGGCATACAAATAGCCAATAGGCATATTAAAATATACTAAAATCTAAAAGATATGCAAATTAAAACCACAATGTGATATAATCTCACACCTATTAGGAAAGCTATTATTAAAAAAACAAAATATAAAAGTTGACAAGGATGTGGAGAAAAGGGAACTGCCATACACTGTTGGTGTGAATGTAAATTATTACAAACATTATGGCAAAGTGTATAGATGTTCTTCAAAAACTTAAAAACAGACCTGATCCATGATCCAGCAATTCAGCTACTCAGTCTATATCCAAAGGATTTGAAATCAGTATGCTGAAGAAATATCTGCACTCTAATTTTGGCAGCATTATTCACAACAGTAGCCAAGATACAGAAAGAATGTAAGTGTTCAGCAGTGAATGAAAAAAATAACAAAAATTGGTATATACACACAGTGGAATATTATCCAGCCTTAAAAAAGGAGAAAATCCTGCCAGACAAGAGATGAATGGATAAAAGAAAATGTTATATACATACACAATGGGATACCATTCAACCTCACAAAAGGAAGAAATTCAGTCACTTGTAACAACATGGATGGAATTGGAGAAGACTATACTAAGTAAAATAATCCAAACACAGGACAACAAATACCACATATTCTCGCTTACATGTGGAATTTAAAACAATTGAATTTATAGAAGTAGAGAGTAGAATGGGGGTGAGGGAGCAATGAGGAGACAATAATCAAAGTATACAAAGCCTCCCCATTATACGAGGAATGAACTTGATTTCTTTGAGATCTACTGTACGACAAGTTGAAGATAGCTAGTAATTGAGTACTGCACATTTCAATATTGATGAGAGTAACTCTCAAATGTTCTCATCCCCTTTATGTAATTTGCTTCTTTACTTCTGCTGCTTTCAGGACTCTCTCATTGTCCTTGATTTTTGCCATTTCGATAACATATCTTGGTGTTCTCTTACTTAGATTAAATATTTCTGAAGACTTTTGACCTCCTTGATGTATTTGGATATTTATATTATTCTCTAGATTTGGAAAGTTTCTGCCATTATTTCTTACAATATGCTTTTTACCCATTTATCTCTCTCTTTCTTAAAATTCCATAAAATAATTATTTTCTCTTTTGATGATATCCCATAAATTCCATAGAATTTCTTCTTTTTTTTAAATATCTTCTGACTATATATTGTCAAATAACCTGTCTTTCAGCTCACTTATTTCTGGTTGATCAATTCTGCTTTTGATGGTGACTATTGAATTTTTTGCTTTATTTATTATATTGTTAAGCTACAGAATTTCTTTTGATTCGTAAATCATTTAAATCTACTAAATTTTTGTTACCCTGATTTTCTTGAATTGTTTCTCTGTGTTTTCTGAAATTTCATCATTTTTTTCTTAAAAAATTATTTTAAATTATTTTTTCATGAAGTTCATATGTCTTCATCTCTTTGCAGGTCAGCCAATGAGATATTATTTTGTCTTTGTTGTGTTATATCTCCTTGGTTTCTATTTATTTATTTAAATTGTGTTTTATTTCAAGAGTTTTGAGGGAACAAGTGGTTTTTAGTTACATGGTTAAGTTCTTTACTGTTGATTTCTGTGATTTTGGTGCACACATCACCTGAGAAATGTACACTGTACCCAGTGTGTAATCTTTTATCCCTCACCCCAACCCCACCCTTTGCCCTGAGTCCTCAAGGTCCATTACATTATTTCTATGCCTTTGCATCTTTATAGCTTAATTCCCACTTATAAGGGAGAATATATGATATTCGGTTTTCCATTCTTGAGTTACTTCACTGAGAATAATGGTCTCCAACTCCACTGAGGTTGCAGGAAATGCCATTATTTTATTCCTTTTTATGGTTGAGCAGTATTCCATGGTGTGTATATACCACATTTTCTTCATCTACTCATTGGTTGATGGGCATTTAGGTTGGTTACACATTTTTGAAATTGTAAATTGTGCTGCTGTAAACATGCATGTGCAAGTGTCTTTTTCATATAATTACTTCTTTTCCTTTGGGTAGATACCCAGTAGTGTGATTGCTGGATTCAATGGTATTTCTACTTTTAGTCATTTAAGGAACCTGGATAGTGTTTTCCATAGTGGTTCTATTAGTTTACATTCCCACTAGCAGTGTAAAAGTGTTCCCTTTTCACTGCATCCACGTCAACATCTATTATTTTTTATTTATTTAATTATGACCACTCTTGTGATATCTCATTGTAGTTTTAATTAGCTTCTGATGATTACCGATGTTGAGCATTTTTTATGTTTGTTAGCCATTTGTATATCCTCTTTTGAGAATTGTGTATTCATATGTCCTTTGACCGCTTTTAATGAGATGATTTGTTTTATTACTGATTTGTTTGAGTTCTTTGTAGGTTCTAGATATTAGTCCTTTGCTGGATGCATACTTTGAGAATATTTTATCCCACTCTGTGGGTTTTCCATTTACTCTGCCAATTATTTCTTTTGCTGTACATGTGCTTTTTAGTTTAATTAGGTCCTATTCATCTATTTTTGCTTTTGTTGCATTTGCTTTTGGGTTCCTGGTCATGAATTCTTTTCCTAAGCCAATGTCTAGAAGAGACTTTCGATGTTATCTTCTATAATTTTTACGGTTTCTGGTATTAGATTTAAGTCTTTAATCGTTCTTGAGTTGATTTTTCTATACGGTGAGAGATGAGGATCCAGTTTCATTCTTGTACATGTGGCTTGCCGATTACCCCAGCACCATTTGTTGAATAGGTGTCCTTTCTCTATTTTATGTGTTTGTTTGCTTTGTTAAAGATCAGTTGGCTGTCAGTATTTGGCTTTATCTCTGGGTTTTCTATTATGTTACACTGGTCTATATGAATATTTTTATACCAGTGCCATGCTGTTTTAGTAAATATAGCCTTGTAGTATGGTTTTAAGTCAGGTAATGTTATGCCTGCAAATTTGTTCTTTTAGCTTAGTATTGCTTTGTCTATGTGGGCTCTTTATATGTTCCATAAGAATTTTAGAATTTTTTTCTATTTCTGTGAAGAATGAAGATAGTATTTTTATGGGAATTATATTGAATCTGTAATTTGCTTTTGACAATATGGTCATTTTCACAATACTGATTCCACCCATCCATGAGCATGGGATGTGTTTCCATTTGTTTGTGCCATCTATGATCTTTTCAAGGAGTGTTTTGTAGTTCGCCTTGTAGAAATTGTTTACCTCCTTGCTCAACTATATTCCTAAGCATTTTATTTATTTTTTCAGGTGTTGTAAAAGGAATTGAGTTCTTCATTTGATTCTCAGCTTAGTAGTTGTTTGTGTACAGCAGTGCTACTGATTTGTGTACAATGATATTGTATCCTGAAGCTTTACTAAATTTATTTATCAGATCTAGGAGATTTTTGGATGAGTCTTTGGGGTTTTCTAGGTACAAAATCATCTTATCAGGGAACATTTACAGTTTGATTTCCTCTTTATCAATTTGGATACCCTTTATTTCTTTCTCTTGTCTGATTGTGTGACTAGTACTTCCAGTACTATATTGAATAGAAGTGGTAAAAGTTGGTATACTTTTCTTGTTTCAGTTCTCTGGGGGAATGCTTTCAACTTTTTCCCACACAGTATGATGTTGGCTGTGGGTTTGTCACAGATGATTTTTGTTATTTTGGGGTATGTTCCTTCTATGCCTATTTTGCTGGGGGCTTTAATCATAAAGGGATGCTGGATTTTTTCAAATGCTTTTTTTTTTTTACATCTATTGAGATTATCACATTATTTTTTTAAAATTCTGTTTATATGATGTATCACATTTATTGACTTAGGTATGCTAAACCATTCGTGCATCTCTAGTATAAAACCCACTTGATCATGATGTATTATCTTTTTGGTATGCTGTTGGAATAAGTTAGCTAGTATTTTATTGAGGATTTTTTCATCAGAGATTGCTCATCAGAGATATTGATCTGTAGTTTTTGTTTGTTTGTTTGTTTGTTTTGTTGTTGTTACATTCTTTCCTGGTTTTGATATTAGGATGATACTGGCTTCATTGAATGATTTATGGAGAATTATCTCTTTATCTATTTTTTGAGAGCGTTTTGGTAGCACTGGTACCAATTCTTCTTTAAATGTCTGATGTAATTCAGCTGTGAATTCATCTGGTCCTGCACTTTTTTTAGTTAGTGTTTCAGTCTTGCTATTTGTTGTTGGTCTGTTAGACTTTGTATTTCTTCTTGATTTAATCTACAAGGATTGAATATTTCCAGGAATTTATCTAGCTCCTCTAGATTTTCTAGTTTCTGTGTTTTTAAGTGTTTGTAGTAACCTTGAATGATCTTCTGTATTTCTGTGGTGTTGGTTGTAATAACTCCCATTTTGTTTATAATTAAGCTTTTATGGATCTTCTCTCTTCCTTTCTTGGTTAATCTCACTAATGGTCTATAAATTTTGTTTAACTTTTCAAATAACCAGCTTTTTGTTTCATTTATCAGTTGTATTGTTTTGTTTCAATTTTATTTAGTTCTCTGATCTTTGTCATTTTTTTCTGCTTGGTTTGGGTTTTGTTTGTTATTTTTCTCTAGTTCCTTGAGGTGTGACATTAGATTGTCTATTTTTGCTCTTTCAGACTTTTTGATGTAGGCATTTAATGCTATGAACTTTTCTCTTAGCACTCCTTTTGCTGTATCCCAGAAGTTTGGATAAGTTGCATCACTATTATCACTTAGTTCAAAGATTTTTTAAATTTCCATCTTGATTTCATTGTTAAAGCAAAGATCATTCAAGAGCAGAATGTTCAGTTTGTATACGTTTGTATAGTTTTGACTGTTCCATTTGGAATTAATTTCCAGTTTTATTCCACTGTGGTCTGAGAGAATAATTGATATTATTTCAATGTTCTTCAATTTATTGAGACTCATTTTGTGGCCTATTATGAAACAGAAATTAAAAGAAATTAAAGACTGTGTAAGCAAAAACTTAGTTGTATGTTAAAAAAAAAAACAATTCCCTTGAGGAAGAGAAAGGGCTGGAGTCCTTTAAAATTAACTGCCTGTTTTTCTCTCTGTGACTAGTGAGTCTTATCTCTCCCTTTCCCAGGCATTGTGAAGGCTCTGTTTCACTAGCTGTGCAGCTGCAAGGTCACTAGACAGATAATCTCAAGTCGTAAAACATGCTGTTCCTTAAAAGTAAGAAATAATGTAATGCATGTCTTAATTGAATAACTGTCTTTGTTTCTCACTTCTGTAATACACTTCCCCCTGCACAGATCTCCCCCTACCACACGAAATGCTTAAAAGGTAGCTTGACTCTTTGTTCAGGGCTCAGTCCTTTGGATATTAATGCGACTGGGTCGGTGCACCTAAATAATTAAATAATTCCTCTTCAACCCCTCAGTCTCTCTGATTCCTTACTTATCTTGCAGCAATTATATAGTCTGTTTTGGAGAACGGTTCGTGTGCTAATGAAAAGAATGTAAATTCTGCAGTTGTTGCATAGAATGTTCTGTAAATACATTTTAAGTCCATTTGTTCTAGGGTATAGTTTAAGTCCATTGTTTCTTCTTGACTTTCTGTCTTGATGATCTGTCTAGTACTATCTGTGGAGTATTGAAGTCCCCCACTATTATTGTGTTGTCATCTATCTATTTTATTATGTCGAGTAGTAATTATTTTATAAATTTGGGAGCTCCGAGTGTTAGGTGCATACATATTTAGCATTGTAATATTTTCTTGTTGGACTAATGCTTTTATAATTATATAATGTCCTTCTTTGTCTTCTTTTACTGTTGTTGCTTTAAGTCTGATTGAGATCAGACCGGCATCTCATTTCATCTATAGGAATGTTGATGTTCCACATAGAGAGGAATTGTGACACTGCCTCTCATGCAGGCCTGAATCTAAGATGCGCTCCTCCTGTGGGGCTGAACTCACCTTGAATTTTTTCAGAAAGGTTGTCTACAGGTGCCTCCATGCTGCATTTCTGAGGGGAAAGCCCAAGCTCTGTCTGTGGTGGAGTGGAGGGGGGACCAACGATCCTTTCTCCAAGGCTCTTCATGATCAAAGAGGCTGCCTCCCTGTTGGTGTACAGGTGCAGACTTTTCCTACTACAGCCAGCATGTAATTGTGTCTCTGCTATGAGAAACCACTCACCAGTGAAAAAATCTGAAACTCAAAACCTGCTATTTTTCTTTTTTCTAGAAAAAAGAATCTAGCCTGCTGTAGTGCTAGATCCCTTGCTATAGTCCTCTTCCCCTTCCCCTAGGGATAAGGCTTCCTGAGAGCCAGACTGCAGTGGTTGTTATTGCTCTTCTGGTTCTAGCCACCCAGCAGGGCTACCAGGCTCTGGGCTGGTTTTGGAGAATGTCTGCAAAGAGTTCAGTGATATGATCAGTCTTCAGGTCTCCCAGTCATCAATAACAGCACCTGCTCTGGTGGTGATGACGGGAGTGATGGAGACTGTGAGAATCCTTGGTTTTAGATAGGTTTAGTGTGCTGGCTTTCTCAAATGCTGGTTATGCTAGCAGTTAAATTGTCACATGGGCAGACTCTGGACCTCTGGTTAGCCAGGATGTTGCAGGCAGTGATATTAGCTGTTGTTTTCTCCTTCCTGGGAGCAGTGTTATTCTGTCAGGGGTTGCTGTAATGGCCTGAGTTGGCTGGCCTCCCGACAGGAGGTGGCACTTTTAAAAGAGCACCAGCTACAGTAGTAGAAGGGGGAATATAATCTTGCGCTACATTGGCAAGGAAGAGTACTCGGGTTTCTCGAATGATGGGTGGGGCCATAAAGCTCCTAAGAGTGTGTGTCTTTTGTGTTCAGCTACAGGGCAGCAGAGAAATACTATCAAATGGGGGTTAGGAAGGTCTGGGCTCACACTCTCCTTGGACGGGGTTTGCTATAGCCACTGTTCGGGATGGAAGGTGGTCCTTAGGGCATTGGGGTTGTTTTCTATATGGGATTACGGCTGCCTCTGCTGTGCAGTATAGTTCACCAGGGAAGCAGGGGATAGCTGGTAACAAAAGGCCTCACCCAACTCCCATGCGGTTGGTGAGGCTGGTCTTGTTCCTGCAGTGCCCTGCTAACAGCACCAATTTTAGGTACAGGCAGCTTGCGCACAGAACTCATACCTGTGCCAGGCCATTAGCCTTCCCACTGAGAGAGCAAGCATATCTTTCAGGCCACACCCTTTCCCATCTGCCCACAATGGTGGTGGCTTCTGCACTTATATCTGCAGCAGTTCCTGTTCACCCCCTAGATTCTGCCAAGGAACTTTGTGTCCAGTTGAAATTAACACAAAATTCAGATGGAAACTTCTTTCATTCTGTTACCCCCTCCCTAATTCCACTGGCTTCCTTCCCCAAGCTTCTTTATGAGAATATAATTATGAATGGTTTCCTTGGGCTCCAGCTGGAGATTGGGAGTGCCTACAAGGCTCTTCCTGCTGCTGCTCTTCCTTTTTTTTTTTTTTTTTTTTCTTTTGAGATGGAGTTTTGCTCTGTCACCCAGGCTGGAGTGCAATGGCGCAATCTCCACTCACTGCAGCCTCTGCCTCCGGGGTTCGAGCAATTCTCCTGCCTCAGCCTCCCAAGTAGCTGGGATTATATGTATCCACCACCACAACCTGCTAATTTTGTATTTTTAATAGAGACGGGGTTTCACCATGTTGGTCAGGCTGGTCTCGAACTCCTGACCTCAGGTGATCTGCCGGCCTCAGCCACCCAAACTGCTGGGATTATAAGCGTGAGCAACCGGACCCTGCCAGCTTTTACTTTTGCATTTTGCACAGCTCCCTAAATCCAGTCTACTTCTAGGTAAGGTTAGATTCTTCATCCATGATCTGGATTTTCAGATTTCCTAGTGGGCATGCGTGTTTGGAGGCAGGATTTCCTCCTCTCACACTTTGGGTATTCAGAGCTTTTTGTCTGTCTCATGGAGTTTGCACCAGTATGTCACTACTTTCATAGGATCTGTGAACTTTTTTGGTTTTCCTGGTGTGTTCCTGTGATGGTTCTTGAAAAAGAAGTTCACAGTGTGAGTCAGAAACATTTATTATATCATATTTTTTGAAGAACAGGATCCAGACAGGGCTCACATTTTGTCTTTATCTGAACGTTTCTCAGGAGGCTGGGGCTATGGTCTCAACTGAAGCTTGACTGGTGCAGCATCTGCTTCTGCACTTATGCATGAGTTATTGGCAGGATTCGATATGGACTGATTGTCTCAGGCTAGAGCTTCTGTTGATTCTTTGTCATTAGGGCCTTTCCATTTAGCAGCTCCCAATAGCTCGACTTGCTTCCCTAGTACACAGATTTTTCTTCACTGAAGCATTTATCAAACCAATGCAATGAGATCTGAATATCCAGCTGTGACTTTGAGAACTGACTAACACTGGTGAGTGTAGGCTTCCTCAGGAAAAACAATTAGCTGTAGGGTGCTATGCTTAGCGTCCTTCCATTGGTCTGCCTGGCTGTCAGCTTGTCAAGAGTCTCCTTGGTTTTTAAGTGTTCTTTTTCCCTTATGTTTGATGTCTACACATTTTCTGGAGTATTCTCCTCTTTCAGACATGATGGCTCAGCTTCGTTGTGAAAAACGAAAACCTCTATGTGGTGGTGCAAGGGTGCAAACTGGATGGGTGCAGTGGTTCTAACAGCAGTGAGGATGTAGCTGTGTCAACTTTGCATAGCTATGTCAGCTGATACTGGTATTGATGAAGACTGCAGGCATCCTCAGTTGCCAGTACTGTCCATGGTGGCAGCAAGGGTTGTTGTGGTCTTTGGTGGCAATGCCATTTATGTTCTTCCTGATTTCTGTTTCTCTCTCCTGGGAAGTTTTGGCTGAGGGGATTCCTTTTAACACTGGGTCTGGCTTATGAGCCCGCTCATCATGATGGTTTCACTGGGGTCTGTTGAGTGGTACTATGGAACAGCTGTGGAGCTGATGTCTGAAGCATGAACCTGTTTGAAGGAACTACAGTTCTGTGATTTGAGGTGGTAATGGCACTGTTGCCCATGTTGGTGGCACCCCAGTGCCATACTGCTAAAAGTATGTGAGTCCTGGATGCTTATGTAGTAGCCAGGAAAGCTAAGAGTGAGAGTGCAGGTGTACACAGAGTTAGAACAGCTCTAGTGTCAGAACAGAGCCTAACTCTCTGTGGTGACTGAGCTGGTGTCCAGGTTGCAAGCCGCTCTGTCACTGTGTTAGTAACAGCTTGCAAAGCATTAAGAAGACAGCAAGCCAAAAATGGGAGCACAGAAAATTGGCTCTAGGGGTTGGAAGCAGCCTGGTTTTCTATGGGCTGAGCCAGTACTAGATTTCAGGAATACACAGCAAAGTCTGGCTTTGGGATATGGAGTGTAAACTAGTTGACTATGCTGATGCCATTAGTGTCTGAAATATGATAGAGCCCAGTGCAGCTAGAGAGCCTGGATATGGGCTGCAGGCACTTGTGGGTCAGCCACAACTCCAGGACTGAGGCACATGCAGGGTTGAGAAAGGTGGAAACTATTTTCCCAAAGCAACTGAACAATGGATGCTTTTTGAGCTGAGGAGAAGGGTACAACCATATCTCCTCTGGTGTTCTATGTTGGGAATGGCTGTTGGTTACTTCAGTGTAAAGAGATGCTAGTATCCTCTGTGGAGAAGGTTGCTGGGGACCATGGTGTTTCCCCACAGTGTGGCTGACACCAATATCCTCCATCTTTCCTCTCTGTTCCTAGCCATCTCTTCACATCTCAGGTATGTTGATCTAGCTGGAGATCCTTTCTAATTGGATATTCTTCATTTTATTTGCTCCAGTGTGTTGCTGCAGATTCTTTAATGGGCCCTCCGGCCCTCTCTGGGCTAATTTGAATTTGAACGGTGATCTATATTAGTTGTTTTTACCGGGGGATGAAGGCGTGTGTCTTCTCTGCCATCTTGGTAATGTCACACTATTAAAATAACATTAATATGTGTTTGTTAATAAAACTTCCCTAGCTAACTTAAATATATTAGTTTCCAAACACTTCCCAAAATTGTGTTTATCCTTCTTTTCTCTTTAGAGTGTGCTACTCAAATGCCCATCCTTCTCTCAAAGATGTTCGTTTCTTAATATATAGAGTGCTGATGAAAGTGTAGAATAATACTGAACCAAGTTAAATATTGAGCAATATCATTTATACAACCAAGTACATACACAGATTATATGTTCTCTTCTATTCACCCAATATTCTAATGATTAAATGCCAATTAGAGAGTGGCAAAGGAGGTATTATAAAAATATTGAATAAAGATAAAAAATAAATTGGTAAATCAATTTGATGAAGGAAAATAATGAGAGCTGTAACACTGGTGCACAGGCTGGGTGAAAATCACTTTTTTCCCCCATCCCCCTTTATTGAACTTATCATAAATTTGGGTTTCAGGAGTTTTAGTATTAGATTAATGCAAAAATAATTGCCATTTGTGCAATTACTTTTAATGGAAACAAGAAGAGACTCAAACTGAAAAGGCTGAAGTTATTGAGGACTGTGTGTCTGAACCATTGACTTTAAGGACACCTTTGATTATGAAGAACTAGATGAGTAAGCGAGAATTAAGTCCCAGGGAGAGAAATAAGTTAGTGAGAGACTTATAATTTGTTCTAGGCTTGGCATAAGGAAGTAAAAAGGGTCTTCAAGTTCCTTTTAAGGACACCAATATATGTATATAAGACTTACTTGTTTACTAATTAATTTAACACATACCAATATTTACTGTTTACTGTATAAACAACATTTTGCTTGAGTATTTAGGAGACAGATATGTCTAAAATGACACACAGCTTAAAGATTTATACACAGAGGAAGCAAGACTGCAACTGATTCCAAACCAAGAGAGTTTTTTTTTTTTTTTTATGGTAAATTACATAAAAGTCCAACAGCGCTTTTGACCTCATTTACATTTGATGATGGTAAAAAGCAAGAGTAATATTTTTACACTTAAAAAGCTACACAGTGATACATATTAGTATAGTATAGCATCTTTTCATTCACCTTGTACATTCTCTTCTATAATCCAAACACAAGTTATATCTATTTGTGTAAGAATGGGCTCTTTTCCAGAATGATCTGCTCCTGTCCAAGGTGAACTAAAAGCTTAAAAAACATTGTTTAAATTTAGTTACAGTGACTATACATTGATTTTCCTGAGTGGAAAACCAGGTGTCATGAAATAAAAGATATTTCTGTGGCTGGGCGCGGTGGCTCAAGCCTGTAATCCCAGCACTCTGGGAGGCCGAGGAGGGCGGATCACGAGGTCAGGAGGTCGAGACCATCCTGGCTAACACAGTGAAACCCCGTCTCTACTAAAAAATACAAAAAACTAGCCAGGCAAGGTGGCGGGCGCCTGTAGTCCCAGCTACTCGGGAGGCTGAGGCAGGAGAATGGCGTGAACCCGGGAGGCGGAGCTTGCAGTGAGCCGAGATCGGGCCACTGCACTCCAGCCTGGGCGACAGAGCGAGACTCCGCCTCAAAAAAAAAAAAGAAAGATATTTCTGTGATTCCAAGGAGGCAAACATGAACCTACAGCACATTTTTTTAAACTTATATTTTAAGTTCAGGGGTACATGTGCAGGTTTGTTATATAGGTAATCCCATGTCATGGGATTTGTTGTACAGATTATTTCATCATCCAGATATGAAGCCTAGTACTGATTACTGATTTTTTTTCCTGATTCTCTCCCTCTTCCCACCCTGCACCCTCCACTATGCCCCAGTATCTGTTGTTCCCCTCTATGTGTTCACGTGTTCTCATCATTTAGCTCTCACTTATAAGTGAGAACATGTGGTATTTGGTTTTCTGTTTCTGTGTTCGTTTGCTAAAAATAACGGCCACCAGATCCATGCATGTTCCTGCAAGCAACATGATCTTATTCTAATTAATGGCTGCACAATATTCCATGGTGTATATGTAAACATATTACAACATATTCTTTATCCAGTCTACCATCAATGGACATTTAGGTTGATTCTATGTCGTCGCTATTGTGACTAGTGCAGCAAAGAACATATACATGCATGTTTATGATAGAATGATTTATATTCCCTTGGGATTGCTAGGTTAAATTATAGTTTTCTTTTTAGCTCTTTGAATAATTGCCACACTGCTTTTCACAATGGTCTAACTAATTTACACTCCGACCAACAGTGTATAAGCATTTCTTTTTCTCCACAACCTCACCACCATCTGTTAATTTTTGACTTTTTAGTAATAGCCATTCTGACTGGTGTAAAGGTGGCTTCTCGTTGTGGTATTGATTTGTATTTCTATATTAATCAATGATGTGGAGCTTCTCTTCATACACTTTTTGACTGTATGTATGCTTTCTTTTGAAAAGTGTCTATTCATGTCTTTTGCCCACTTTTTAATGAAGTATTTTTTCTTGAAAATTTGTTTTAATTCCTTATATATGCTAGATATTAGGCCTTTGTCAGATGCACAGTTTGTGAAAATTTTCTCCCATTCTGGAGATTATCTGTTTACACTATTGATCATTTGTTTTGCTGTGCAGAGCTCTTTTGTTTAATTAGATCCTATTTGCCAGTTTTTGCTTCTGTTACAATTGCTATTGGTGTCTTACACATAAATTTTTTGCCCTTTCCTATGTACAGAATGGTATTGCCTAGGTTGTCTTCCAGGGTTTTTATAGTATTGGGTTTTACATTTAAGTCTTGAATCCATCTTTAGTTGATCTTTGTATATAGTATAAGAGAGGGGTCCAGTTTCAGTCTTCTGCATACGACTAGGCAGTTTTACCAGCACCATTTATTGAATAGGAACTCCTTTCCTCATTGCCTAATTTTGTCAGCTTTGTCAAAGATCAGATGGTTGTGACTGTGTGGCCTTATTTCTGGGCTCTATATTCTGTTCCATTAGTCTATGTGTCTGTTTTTGTACCAGTACCATGCTGCTTTGTTTACTGCAGTCCTGTAGTAAAGTTTGAAGTTGGGTACTATGATTCCTCCAGCTTTGTTCTTTTTGCCTAGGATTGCCTTGGCTAGTCAGGCTCTTTGGTTCCATGTGAATTTTAAAATAGATTTGCCTAGTTCTGTGAGGAACATCATTGGTAATTTGATAGAAATAGCATTGATTCTATATATGGTTTGGGGCAGCTTGGCCATTTTAATAATGTTGATTCCTTCTATCAATGAACATGGATTTTTTTTTTCCATTTGTATGTGTCATCTCTGATTTCTTTGAGCAGTGTTTTGCAGTTCTTATTGTAGAGATCTTGCACCTCCTTGGTTATTTGTATACCTAGGTATTTTATTCTTTTTTGAGGCTATTGTGTATGGGATTACATTCCTGATATGGCTCTCAGCTTGAATTTGTGGTGTATAGAAATGCTAGTAGTTTTTGTATGTTGATTTTGTATCCTGAGAATGTGCTGAAGTTGTTTTTTCAGCTGAAGGAGCTTTTGGGGTAAGACTATGGGGTTTTCTAGATATAGAATTTTTTTTTTTTTTTAAATTTATTTCTCTTGCTTGATTGCTGTGGTCAGGACTTCCAATAGTACATTGAATAGGAGTAGTGTGAGAGGACGTCCTTGTGCTGGTTTTTAAGTTTGATGTTGGCTGTGTGTCTGTCATGAATGGCTCTTATTATTTTCAGGTACGTTCCTTCTTTTACCTAGTTTACTGAGAGTTTTTAACATGAATGGGTGTTAAATTTTATCTAAAGCCTTTTCTGCCTCTATTGAGATAATCATGTGGATATTGTCTTCAGTTCTGTTTCTGTAATGAGTCACATTTAATGATTTGCATATGTTAAATGAACTTTGTATCCTAAGGACAAAGCCTACTTGACTGTGGTAGATTAGCTTTTTGGTGTGCTATTAGATTTGGTTTGCTAGTATTTTATTGAGAATTTTTGCATTGATGTTTATCAATGATATTGGCCTGAAGTTTTCTTTTTTGCTGTATCTCTGCCAGGTTATGTATCAGAATAATGTTGGCCTCATAGAATGAGTTAGAGATGAGTATCTCCTCCTCAATTTTTTTTGGAATAGTTTCAGTAGAAATAGTATTAGCTCTTCTTTGTATATCTGGAAAATTTAGGCTATGAATCTGCCTTGTCGTTGGCTTTTTTTGGTTGGTGTACGATTTATTACTGACTCAATTTCAGAGCTTGCTATTGGTCTGTCCAGGGATTCAATTTATTTCTGGTTCAGTCTTGGGAGGATGTATGTGTCCAGGAATTTGTTCATTTCTTCCAGATTTTCCAGTTTATGTGCATACAGTTGCTCATAATATTCTATGATCCTTGTTTGAATTTCTGTGGGGTCAGTGGTAATATCCCCTTTGTTGTTTCTAATTGTGATTATTTGCATCTTCCCGCTTTTCCTCTTATTACTCTAGCTAGCAATCTATCTGTATTATTAAGTTTTTCAAAAAGAAAACTCTTGGATCTATTGATTATTTGAATGACTTTTCATGTCTCAATCTCTTTAAGTTCAGCTCTGACTTTGGTGATTTCTTGTCTTCTGCTAGCTTTGGGGTTGGTTTGTTCTTGGTTCTCTAGTTCTTATAGTTGTGATGTTAGGTTGTTTTTATTTTATTTTATTTTATTTTATTTTATTTTTGAGACAGAGTATCACTCTGTTACCCAGGCTGGAGTATAGTGGCACAGTCTTAGCTCACTGCAACCTCTGTCTCCTGGGTTAAAGCTGTTCTCCTGCCTCGGCTTCCTGAGTGACTAGGATTACAGGTGCATACCACCATGCCTGGCTGTATTTTTGTATTTTTAGTAGAGATGGGATTTCACCATGTTGGTCAGGCTGGTCTCGAACTCCTGACCTCAAGCGATCCACCCACTTCGGCCTCCCAAAGTGCTGTTATTACAGGCATGAGCCATGACGCCTGACTGTTAGATTGTTAAATTGAGATCTTTTTAAGTTTTGATGTTGGCATTTAGTGCTATAAACTTGTTGCCCAGCCTGGGCAACAAGAGTGAAACCACATCTCAAAAAAAGAAAATAAATAAATAATATATTTTCATTACTTCATATGCTATGCAACTATATTTACAATGTGTACATTTCCCAAACCTTTGAAGTTATACTTTGTTTGAACATTAATTTGGCCCACACATCAAATTATACTTCAGAAAATCAAATTATACTTCAATCAAGAGATTGAAATTATAGTTCAATCTCTGCTAGAACTGAAAGTCAGAATTTTTATATTTGGCTCCTCCTAACAAAGTCTACTGAGAATTTATAAATTGCTCATTTGTGTGCCCTTGACAGTTTTCTATCTATCTTTTTTTTTTTTTTTGTGATGGAGTCTCACTTTGTCACCCAGGCTGGAGTGTCATGGCATGATCTTGGCTCACTGCAACCTCCATCTCCCGGGTTCAAGCAATTCTCCCGCCTCAGCCTCCCAAGTAGCTGGGACTACAGGCACACGCCACCATGCCTGGCTAATTTTTTGTATTTTAGTAGAGATGGGGTTTCACCATGTTGCCCAACTGATCTCGAACTCCTGAGCTCAGGCAATCCACCCGCCTTGATCTCTCAAAATGCTGGGATTACAGGCATAAGCCCCCACGCCCTGCTGACAATTTCCTACATATGTTGATATCTCATATGTCTTTCTGTCTTGTGTTCTGTGTACTTTCCTTTTGATTTATTTTACTTTTTTGTCTCCTTCAGATATCAGGGATAAACCACGTAAACAAAATATGTGTAAGTTGTAGAATAAAGAATAAGAATTATGCTGCTTCTAATTAAGATATTTAATTTTGAAGATTCTTTGTCTTTTAAAAATTGGTTCTAACATAATCTAAGAGCATTAAATGAATAATATTGTTTCTAATTCCTAGAAATACATTACAAATAAAATGAGCTAAGGAGTCTCAAGAATAAGCTTAATATTCAGAAACATTAAGATTATTTCTAGAATAATACTAAGGAAAATTTCCTGATATTCAAATGACATAAAATGTGTTTGGTGAATGAAAACACTTTCTTTTCCTTTCTCTCACCCTTGTCTCTCTCTCCATGCTGTGTTTATACTAAGTTCAAGAATAGAAATATGAGCTGTAGCTTGCAACCTACATATAGCTGTCCATGCCGACACTTTCTTTGAACCGGTCTTTATACAAAAAAAGTAGAAGTGTACAATGTAGTTGAAAATTTTAAACATGATTTTATTATTATAATGTCGTAGAATAATTAGTTTCCGTTTACCTTTAAGCATATGCCATTTAGATCATTGACTTAATTAATCCATGAAGGAGAACTTTTTTATTTGTGCTATTTAAGGCTTATTTCCTAACTGCAGGTTTCGGCCTACTTTTTTACATGTATTTTAATTTTCTAAAACCAATACTTGTTCATTGTTTTTCAAAACTCATACAGAAAATTGCTCTGCATTTTGATTGTGGTACAAGATGGTTTAGTTGACTGCCTTCATTTCTAGGCTATTTTTATCATCTAAGGTTCAGCTCCCAACTCCTGGACTGTGTGTTTTAACTCCGGGGAACTGGTATCAGATCTCAACTTTGTTCTTTGGCTCTATTTACTATCTTGTCAGAATATACCCTCTGAATCAAAGCTATAAAACTACCATAAGTTTTTACTTTATTAATATATTGAAAATGAAAGTATAAAATTTATGTTAAGAAAATAAGAACTTTATAGTCATAATTGGAGATTTTTTAGAAAATGATAGAATGAACAGACAAAAATAATCAAGGCAATAGAAGTGAATAACATAGGTAATCAGATTAATTTGATAAAGATCAATTACTTTGAACACATTACAAAGTGCACGTTATGTTCTGTCACGCAGAGAACATTCATAAAATGTAACCATGTTCAAAGACACATAGGAAACTAGAAATAAAATAAAAAGAAGAGAAAAGAAGAGGGTAAATAAACTGTTCAGTGTAAAATTGAAAACAAATAATAAAAAAAACACACACTGACATATAATGCCTGAATTAAAAAAGAAATAAAAATTTTAAATGCAAATAGTTTAGAAACAAATTTTAGTGAAGATATTATATATCACAATGTATGGAATAAATTTTTAGTCTTGAACCAATACATTAGAGAAGAAGAAGAAATAAAAATGAATGAACTAAGCATTCAAATCAACAATTCTTAAAAAGAATTACAAAAAAAAACTCTGACAAAGCTAAAGAAACACATTAATAAAGAATAAGTTGGCTGGACATGGTTGTGCATGCGTGTAATCCCAGACCTTTGGGATGCTGAGGCAGGCAGGATCACCTGAGGCCAGGAGTTCGAGACCACACTGGCTTACATGACGAAACCCCATCTCTACTAAAAATACAAAAATTAGCCAGACGTGGTGGTGTAAGCCTGTAATCCCAGCTACTCAGGAGACTGAGGCAGGAGAATCGCTTAAACCTGGGAGTCGAAGGTTGTGCTTCACTCTACCTTGGACCACAGAGTGAGACTCCATTAAAAAAAAAAAAAAAAGAAGAAGAAAAAGAATAAAGCATGAATGAAAAAAGTCAAAGTGTACAAAGTGGTTAAATCTTTTTAGCATGATTTTATTATTTTAATGTTATAAAATAATTAGTTTCAATTTACTTTTAAGCCTATGCAATTTGTAGACCACTGCCTTGATTGATCCATAATCATATCAAGGCTTGAATAGTTCCTTAGTGAGCATTGCTCCACCCCTGGAGAACTTCCATGGGAAAGAGAAACAAAAAGTAAAATTATCAATAAAATCAAAAGCCATTTCTTTCATAAAACATTACACTGTTGTCATGTCTGATCGAAGCAAAGAAGATTAAAAAAACACAAATAAGTAACTTATTGTGAAAGTTATCAAAATAAGGAAGTGATCAAAATAAAAAATAATGTGAAATTATTAAAGAATAATATATACATCTTTAAACCAACATATTTAAAACTAAATAGATTTGTGGATATAGCGATGGAGACATAGTTATGTAGGTAACAGTATAAAAAGGCCTGGAAGTCTTGTATACCAAAATGTTAACAGTGATTATTTGAAGTAAGGGCAATGGGTGTTGGAGGGGAGATTAAACACTAATCTCAGTTCTTCTATGATACCGAGGAAAAAAGGTATATGAACGTATAGTCATATATTGCTTATGAACTTTTTTTATTAAAATAACAAAGACAAATGATATTATGTTGCTTTGTAGGCAATATTTCTCAGATGTTGCTGGTACTTAAGAAAACAAAATTGCTTCCAGTTTCAGTCCAGCATATAAGGTGTCTAGAAATCACCACTTCCACTCTCAAATTAAGTAAAACATTGAACAAACTAAAAATCAACAATTTTTCTAGATTCATCAGGGAATTGAGGTCACAGGGCAAACTACTCTGCTCCCAAAACTGGAAACACAGACAAGCAGGTAAAAAGAATCACAACTTACTGGAGCTGAAGCTGAGGAGAGGAAACATTATCCTCTCCTAACGTTACTTTTTGTGTTTTTTCTCATCTTTATTTGGATCAGACATGACAAGAGTTAATAGTTTAATGTTTTATAAAAGAAATAGCTTTTGATTTTATTGATAATATTTACTTTTTCTTTGTCTTCCCCATGGAAATTCGCCAGGGGTGTAACAACGCTCACAATGTATACAAACCAGGACAAGGATAGGAAGACTTAAACCTTACTTGAATGAGTGCTGAATGCTTAGTGCGAACAAGTCTGAGAGTTAAAATTTCCAGAAAGGGTCCAACACTTGTGTAAGTTTTACCTCCTGTAGCCCTACCAGGTTCTCACAGTGAAAATTAGAGAAAAACCCTCTCCTCTCCTGCTTCGCACCAGAAAAGAAGGAAGTGTATTCATTATGAAATAATGCCCAAAGCACTATGTTCTTACAAGGTATTCCCTCAAAGGAAACTATTTTACAAGAGTCCAATCTGCTGGAGTTTTACCGGCGCCTAAGTAATCCAGGGGAAGGAAAATACCCATTTTCTGATCATTACAGGCTTCAATATAGAGAAAGGGAGCTATCTAAATGTAGCCCCCTCTAGAAGCCTTCTGGTCTAATCTAATGGGGGTAGAGGGAATGACTTAGCACATGTTCATTAAAAGGTTTAGACCTAATCATAGAACAGTAAAATGCTCCGCCTCCCCTGACACCTTACTACCACATCAATATAACTCCTGAATAATACCAGTAGCACGCAACTGAAAGAACTGCACAATTCACACATTAAGAACCACGTTTTTCACACATTATTGAAGAGGCATAGCTAACATCAGAACCAGATTCAAATATGGCAGAGATGTTGGAATTATTAGACCAGAAACGTAAAAGAAGTGTGATTAATATGCTAAGAGCTTTAATGGAAAAGCAGAAAAAAAAATCAAGAATAGATGGTTAATGCAAGCATTACTTTAAAACCTTTTTTTTAATCAAAAGATAATGTTAAAAATAAAAAAACAATGTTAGAGAAACAAATAAATAGTGCCTTCTAATTTATTTATTTATTTATTTATATTTTAAGACTGGATCTCTCTATGTTGTCCATGTTAGAGTTCAGTGGTGTGATCATGTCTCACTGTAGCTTCAAACTCCTGGGCTCAAGCAACCATCGTGCCTTAGCCTCCTGAGTAAGTAGGACTACAGGCACATGCAATTATGACTGGCTAATCTAAAATGTTTTTGTTATAGAGATGGAGTCTCACTATGTTGCCCAGGCTGCTCTTGGACTCCTGGACTCAAGAGATCTCCTGCCTTGGCCTCCCAAAGTTTTGAGATTATAGGCATGAGCCATCATGCCTGGACAAGAATGTTTTTGATAAACTCATCAATAGACTGGACAGGGCCAAGCAAAAAAATTAATGAGTTTGAAAAAATGTAAATAAAAACATACAAAAATGAAATGCAAAGAGGAAAAATAATAACAAAAAAACTCACAGCATACTACCCAGGAACTGAGACAATTATAAAAGCTATAATATAAGTGTAATGAGAAAACCAGAAAGAGAGAAGTGGGTGAGGGAAGAAGAAAGATGAAGAGAGAGGAAAAAATAAGAAGAAATAGTTAGAGTAATAATGACTGATAATTCTGCATAGTTAATGATAGATTAAAAAAATAACACAGAAACAGGAAACTCAGAGAACACCATGCAAGATAAATTCCAAAAACATCAACTTCTGGGTATACTATATTGAAAGTACACTAAATCAAAGACAAGGAGAAGGTCTTGAAAAAAAGCAACAAGGCCTGGGGCATACCTTTTTTAGAGAATTACCACAGACTTATTTTTACAAAACATGAGAACAAGAAAAGTACAGCAAGAAATATTTAAAGTGTTGAAAAAATTCTCAGCAACTTAGAATTCTGAATACAGTGAAATTTATTTTTCAAAATTGAAGGAAAAGTATAATTTCTCAGACAAAAATAAATGAAGGATTTTGTCACAGTAGACTTGTCTTGCAAGTAGTGTGAACATGAGTTATTGAGGAAGAAAATAACATCAGTTAAAAACCCAGATATGTAAAAAAGGAACAGCATTAGAAAAGAAATAAATGAAGGTAAAAGTAAATATTTTACTTCCCTATTCTTAATTGATTTAACCGATAAAAATGTGATCAAATCGTGATAGCAACAAGTTATTCAGGGAGTATAACGTAGATAAGTAAACAAATGACAGAAATGATGTAAATGATTGGCGAGAGAAATTAGAAATACTCTGCTATTATGCTTGCATTACCCATGAAGTGGTATAGTATTATTTGCAAGAGGACTTTGATTAGATGTGAATGCATATTGCAAACTCAGAACAACAAAAATTACTTTTTTAAAAATATAATTCATATGCTAAGAGGGGAGGGAGATGGACTGAAAAATTCTCAATTAAAACCAGGGAAGGAAAATAGCTATTTTGAGGAAACAAAAAGAAATTCAAGATAATACAGAGAAATAATTCAGAATACTCTCAGATAAATTTAAAAATACACAGTCAGAAAACACAGCAACAAAATAAGGAAGCATTCCTACACTATCTAGAAAATAGCCTCAATAAAGCAAATTTAAGAGTTATTGCCCTTAAAGAGGAGGTAGAGAAAGAGATAGGTATAGAAACTGTATTCAAAGCGATAATAACACAGAACTTCCAAAACCTAGAGAAAGGTATCAATATTTAAATACAAGAAGGTTATAGAACACCAAGCAGATTTAACCCAAAAAAAGGCTATCTCAAGGCATTTAATAATCAAACTACCAAAGGTCAAGGATAAAAAAGGAATCCTAAAAGCAGCTAGAGAAAAAAAAAAAAGCAAACAAATAACACATACGATAAAGCTTTAATACATCTGGCAGCAGACTTTTTAGTGGAAACCTTACAGGACAGGAGAGTGGCATGACATATTTAAAGTGCTAAAGGAAAAATCTTTTACCCTAGAATAGTATATCTGGTGAAAATACACTTAAAACATGAAAGAGAAATAAAGAATTTCTCAAACAAAAGCTGAAGGATTTCATCAACACCAGACCTGTTGTACAAGAAATGTGAAAGGAAGTGCTTCAATCAGAAAGAAGAGGACATTGATGAGTAGTAAGTAATCACCTGAAGGTACAAAACTCACTAGTAATAGTAAGTACACAGAAAAATGCAAAATATTCTAACACTATAACTGTGGTGTGTAAGCTACTCTTATCCTAAATACAAAGACTAAACTGTGAACAAATCAAAACTAATGACTACAAAATCTTTTTGAGACATAGTCAATACAATAAGATAGAAATAGAAACAACAAAAAGATACAAGGTGGGAAAACAAACTTCAGAAATACAGTTTTTAGTATTTTTCTTTCTGCTTGTTTGGTTATGCAAAGACTGTTAGTGGTAAGATTAAAATACAGGGTTATAAAATAATATTTGCAAGTAGTATGGCAAACACAAACCAAAAAAAAAAAAAAAATGCAATGAGGACACAAAAAATAAAAAGCAAGAAACTAAAACATATCACCAGAGAAAATCAACTCCACTATAAGGAAGACAGAAAGGAATAAAAGAAGAAAGAAATGACAACAAAACAACCAGAAAACACATAACAAATAAACCCTGACTTACTAATAACATTGAATGTAAATGGACTAAATTGTCAAATCAAAAAACATAGACAGGTTGAATGCATGAAGAAACAAGACCCGATAATCTGTTTCCCACAAGAAACACACTTACTTCACCTATAAAGACACACATATACTATTATAAAATAGAGTTATGGAAAAGGATATTCCATGCCAGTGGAAACCAAAGAAGAGTATGAGTTGCTATCCTTACAACAGACAAAATGTAATTCAAGACAAAAACTATAAGAAGAGACAAAGAAGGTCACTTCAGTAAGAAGATATAACAAATTTAAATATATATGCACTCAACACTGGAACACCTAGATATATAAAACAAATATTGTTAGAGCTAAAGAGAGAGATGGATCCCAATACAATGACAACTGGAGACTTCAACACTTCACTCTTAGCATTGGGAAGATCTTCCAGATGGAAAATCAACAAAGAGAAATCCACACTATAGGCCAAATAGATCCAATAGATATTTACAGAGCATTTCATCCAGCATCTTCAAAATCAGCATTATTTTCCTCAGCACAAGGATCATTACCAGGGACAGACCATATGTTTTAAAAAAAGTCTTAAAATATTTTTAAAAATTGAAATATTATCAAGCATCTGCACTGGCCACAATGGAATATAACTAAAAATTAATAACATGAAGAATTTTGGAAAGTATACAAATACGTAAAAATTAAACAATATGCTCCTGAGCGATCAGTGGATCAATGGAGAAATTCAGAAAAAAAAAAATTAAAACTTTCTTTAAGCAAAAGGTAGTGACAAAACACATACCAAAACCTATGCAATACGACTAAAGAACTACTAAGAAGAAAGTTTACAGCTCTAAGTGCCTACATCAAAAAAGAGGAAATACTTCAAATAAACAATCTAATGATGTGTCTTGAAGAGCTGGAAAAGCAAAGGCAAATCAAACCCAAAATTATTAGAATGAAATAAATAAACATCAGAGCAGAAGTAAATGAAATTGAAGTGAAGAAAACAACACAAAATGTCAATGAAATTAAATTTTTTTAATTTTGAAAATTTAAATAGTAATCGACAAACCTTTAGTCAGACTCAGAAAAAAAGATCCAAATAAATAAAATCAGAGATGAAAAAGAAGATATTACAACTGATACGGCAGAAATTTAAAGAATCATTAGTGGCTACTACAAGCAATGTATGCCAATAAATTGAAAACTTTAGAATAATTGGGCAAATTCCTAGATGCATAGACCTATGAAGATTGAATCAGAAAGAAACCCAAAATCTGAATACACAAACAACAAGTAATGTCTTTGAACCCATAGTAAAATGTCTCCCAGGGAAAAAAAAAAAAAAAAGCCCAGGACCTGATGGCTTCGCTGCTGAATTGTACTAAATATTTAAAGAATAGCTAATACCAATTATATCCAAACACTTCAGAAAAATAGAGTAGGAGGGAATACTTCTAAACTCATTCTATGAAACCATTATTGCCCTGATGCCAAAATCAGACAAAGACACATCAAAAACAAAACAAAACAAAACCTGTAAGTCAAAATCTCTGATGAATATTGATGCAAAAATCCTAAACAAAATACTAGCAAATGGAAGTCAACAATACATTAGAAAGATCATGCATCACAATCAAGTGGGATTTATCTATGGAATAAAAGGATCATTCAAGATATGCAAATGAATCAATGCAATGCATCATATCAACAGAGTGAAAAATAAAACCACATGATATTTCAATTGATGCTGAAAAAGCATTTGAGAAAATTCAACATCCTTTTGTGATGAAAATCCTCAATAACTGTATATAAATGGAACATACCTCGACATAATAAAATCCATTGTATTAGTCCATTCTCACACTGCTATAAAGAAATACTCCAGACTTGGTAATTTATTTAAGAAAATAAAAGAGGTTTAATTGATTCACAGTTCTGTATGGCCGGAGAGGCCTCTGGAAACTTACAATAATGGCAGAAGGCGAAGCAGAAGCAGGCAGCTTCTTTACAAGGAGGCAGAAGAGAGAGTATATGTGAGCAGGGGAAATGCCAGAGGCTTATAAAACAATCAGCTCTCATAAGAACTCACTCACTATAATGAGAACAGCGTGTGGGAAACGGCCCCCATGACCCAGTCACTTTCCACTGGGTTCCTCCCAATGACACGTGGGGAATACGGGAATTATGAGGATTACAATTCAAGATGAGATTTGGGTGGGGACACAGTGAAACCACATCAGCCATATAGGGCAGACCCACAGCTAGTATCATACTAAATAGAGAAAAAAATGAAAGCCTTTCCTCTAAGATTTGGCACATAACAGGGATACCTACTGTCACCACTGTTATTCAACATAGTACTGGAAGTCACAGCTAGAACAATTAGACAAGAGAAACATGTAAGGTGCATCCAAATTGGAATGGAAAAAGTCCATTTATCCCCTTCCTTGCAGATGATATGATCTTCTATTTAGAAAAACCTAGAGACTCCACAAAAACTATTTTTCAGTAAATTTTCAGGAAACAAAATCAACACACAAAAATCAGTAGCATTTCTTTATATTTATTTATTTATTAATTTTAGAGTTTTATTTTATTTTATTTTTTCATTTTTATTATACTTTAAGTTCTATGGTACATGTGCACAATGTGCAGGTTTGTTACATATGTATACATGTGCCATGTTGGTGTGCTGCACCCATTAACTCATCATTTACATTAGGTATATCTCCTAATGCTATCCCTCCCCCCTCCTCCCACCCCACGACAGGCCCCCATGTGTGATGTTCCCCTTCCTGTGTCCAAGTGTTCTCATTGTTCAATTCCCACCTATGAGTGAGAACGTGCGGCATTTGGTTTTCTGTTCTTGCGATAGTTTGCTGAGAATGATGGCTTCCAGCTGCATCCATGTCCCTACAAAGGATATGAACTCATCCTTTTATGGCTACATAGTATTCCATGGTGTATATGTGCCACATTTTCTTAATCCAGTCTGTTATTGATGGACATTTGGGTGGGTTCCAAGTCTTTGCTATTGTGAATAGTGCCACAATAAATATACACGTGCATGTGTCTTTATAGCAGCATGAAAAATCAGTAGCATTTCTATATGCCAACAGTAAACAATCTGAAAAAGAAATGTAAAACAATAATCCCATTTACAATAGCCAGACTTAAAGTTAAATACCTGGGAATTAACTAAAGAAGTGAAAGATCTCTATAATAAAAACTACAAAACACTCATAAAAGAAATTGAAGAGGACACCAAGAAATGGACCATGTTCATAGATTGGAAGAATCAATGATGTCAAAATATCTGCACAACGCAAAGCAATCTAAAAACTCAATGCAATATTTATTCAAATACTAATGACCTGATTCACAGATAAAAGGAAAAACAATCCTCAAATTTATATGGATCCACAAAAAACCCAGAATCACCAAAGTTATCTTAAGCATAAAGAACAAAACTGGAGGAATCACATTACCTGACTTCAAATTATACTACAGAGCTATAGTAACCAAAACAGCATAGAACCGGCATAGAAACAGATAAATAGACCAATGGAACAGTATAGAGAACCCAGAAACAAATCCACAAAGCCATAGCAAACACATTTTCGACAATGGTGTCAAGAGCATACACTGGGGAAAAGACTATCTCTCAGTAAATGGTGCTGGAAAAATCAAATATCCGTATGCACAATAATGAAACTAGACCTGTATCTCTTGTCAAATACAAGAAATCAAGTCAAAACATATGAAAGACTTAAATCTAAGACCTCAAACTACGAAACTACTACAAGAAAACTTTAGGGAAAACCTATGGGACATTGTTCTGGCCCAAAATTTCTTAAACAATTCTTCACAAGCACAGGCAAACAAAGCAAAAAATGGACAAATGGGATCACATCAAGATAAAAAGCTTCTGCACAGTAAAGGATGCAATCAACAAAGTGAAGAGACAACCCACAGAATAGGAGAAAATATTTGGCAAAGGATTAATCCCAGAATTTATAAGAAATTCTAACAACTCTATACGAAAAATATTGATCAAAGATGGGCAAAATATTTAAATAGGCACTTCTTAAAAGAAGACAAACAAATGGCATATGGACATATGAATAGATGCTCAACATTAATCACCAAAGAAATGCAAATCAAAACTTCAATGAGATGTTATCTCACCCCAGTTAAAATGCCTTATATCTAAAAGACAGCCAGTAACAAATGCTAGTAACGATGTGCAGAATAGGGAACATTTGTAGGCTGTTGGCGGGAATATAATTTTTTTTTTACCAAAATTGTTAAATAAGCACTCAGCCTCTGAAACTTAGAATCAGTTCATAACACAACTCGTTTCACTGAAATACACGTATACATTTTGTCAGTATTTTAATTAAAAATCTACGTAACTCTACATTTCTCTGTTTTCTTGGGCTTTAATTTGAGTTTCTTTCAATGGACTAATGGTGTTGTATGCTATTAATATCCCAGAAAAAAATATGTATTCTTCCTAGTCCTTTTTCCCGTTACCCCTTTTAGTTGATGCCAGACTGCCGGGAGTGGCGATTTATTATTATTTTGGGGCATTATTATTGATGCCCCAAAATATGACCTAGGGTTTCTGGAGAGGAGAAGCATGTCTTCAAGGAAGTATAATCCAATAAGAATAAAAAGTTATATGAGGCTTAGGATCCACTCGCGTCAATTTTGGTAGGGTGTTAATATAGATGGTGATATGAAATCATCCCTCAAAACAACCTTTCTTCAGACCTTTGGTGAATCATATGACTTTGGCACTTGACACAATTCTATTACGTTGGTCACTTTTGCCTCCAAACTTCTGTGTTACCCTTAGAAAATTCGTCTTCTCCCAAGAGACTTCTGAGGCTGGACTGAATAAATTAAAAGACCAGAGATTAAACACAATAATACATTCACTTAGCAAATAATTATTGGTTGTCTACTTATACCAAACATTGTAGTAAGCACTGGGGAACCATCAGTAAAGAATGCAGACATATCCTATGCCTTTATGAGATTATGTCCTGGTGGAGAAGGATAGAAAATAAATAAGTATTTTTAAATATAATTACAGGTTATAGTAAGTACTCCTCTTTTTTTCCAACCGTGAAGAGAGCAAAGAGGATGTTGTTATAGAAAATAATAGATAGGGGTTACTTTAGAAGAGATGGTTAGGAAAGCCTTACAGAAGAGCTGAGATTTAAGCTGAGACCCAAGAGTCCTAAAAGACACATTTATGCCATGAGAGACACCTGCAGAAGGAAAAAAAGAAACATAATATAAAAGTCCCTAAGCAGAAGTGAGTCTGATGTGCTCAAAGAACGGAAAGAAAGCTAGAGCATAGGGAACAAAAGATGGTGTCGTATGAAACGAGACTGGGAAATAAACAGGAGCCACACCAAACAAGGCTTTGTAGATCAGAGAAAGTTTGGATGATTGTATTTTAATTGCAATGGAACAACAGTTTTTAGATAAAGAAATGACCTGATCTTATTTACAGTTTAAAATAGATCTCTCTGCTATTTGGAGAATGGATCAGAGCAAGTCAGAAGTAGAAGCATAGAAACAGGGAGGCCACATAAGAGACTCCTGGGTTGGACCGGGCTAGAGATGACAGTGGCTCAGACTATGATAGTGGCAATAGAGACGAAAAGTAATGGCCAGAATTAAGATACGTGCTTCAGAGGTAAAACCCACAAGACTTGTTGAAGGATGAAGTATGGGGCTACAGAGTGAAGACACCAGAGGAATCACAGAAGCCTTCTAGGTTTCTGTCTAGATCACAGGGGGGTTGGGGTTGGCCCCTTTTCTTTTATTGAAAAAAAAAAAGGCAAGCATAGAAGAAAAAATGAAGTATCCTTTTTGGACAAATTGGAGATGCCTATGAATCATCTACACTAGATAAGTAGGTAGCTGCACATACAAATCACACTTAGATAAGTTAGAGCTGGAGCTAGGGATTTCGATCTAATAAGCATATAGATACTCTAAACTGAGAGAATGAATGAGATCGCCTAGGAGAGGGGCTAGCAATGAACTTGAGTTAGCTTTTTTAGCAATGTCTGTGTCAGTGTGCTTGACATCTGCAGTACTCTGATGATCAGTTTACCATACAGATCAATGTTTTAATTACACTGACCAAAAGTTATTGTCAGAATGTTTCATAAACAGCCCACGCTTATAGTGTAAAAAGTAGAAAGATTCACTTACCCAGTTTCATCAATGCAATGCCAATACTCCATTTCCTTTACTTTTTGTTTTGTTTTAGGGTTTTTAAATTAACATTTTATTTTCTTATTTGACTGAATCAATCTGCAGTTTTGATGTTCTACAATTATAGAAACACGTATATTTTTATTGTTTATTTTAGCTTAGACCTCTTCAGGACTTAGGCTTTAGTAGGTAAGGAGATCAAATACTAAAAAAGGAAGCTCACTCTCTCTATAATTTAATTTGCAAACTCCGCGACTAAATAACTGCATTAAGTTTCATATTATTTAAACCTGGATACTTATGGAGCCACATGATAACTAAGATATGTTCATGTCCTTTCCTAAAAAGGTTCCCAGATCTACACTACCAACAATGGAAGTCACATGTTTCCAGGGGAAGGTCAATATCTTTGGCATTTCCTGCCTGCCATGGTTTGACAGATATTCTCTTCTGTTTTTTTGTTTTTAAAAGAAGTTTAAAACAAGACCACTTTTGAAATAGCTGACTTATGCCAGTGAGGTGTCAGGATGAGCTTTTAGAAATGCTGTTTTATATTGATTTATTTGTTATTTTGATCATTAAAACTTTTTTTTTCTCGTTCTGCAGATGTTTTAAGTTTATATTACTTTGTCCATCTCAATGAGTTTTCACATGAGATATGTTGGCACAATGTAATGGAAAGAATAAGGACTTTGGACACAACAGACCTAGTTTTCTGTGAGATACTAATGTTATCTCCATTGTACAGATGACGAAACTAAAGGACAGGGAAGTTAAGTAACCTATCCAAGGTTATATTGCTTGTAAGTGTCACAATCAGGATTTCAATGAAGGAAGTTTAACTCTGGAGTCCATGGTATAAACTGCTAGGCTCTACTGCCTCCAATTTACTCTTGCCCAGAATCGCATACCATCTCAGTCATCTCAGGAGACAAAATCATAACTTGATCCTACTCTCAGCAAATGCATAATCTCTGTTCCAGTTCTCATTTCACAATATTGGTCTGTTTTCCATGACATGAGGAACACATGTATACAAAATATAATTAGTTTAAATGCTTAGAGTAAAACAGGAGTTACATTAAATAGTCTAACCACTAAAATATGATGGGAGAGACTTAGACCCCGGTAGCTGAACACCTTAGTAAACTTAACTGCTCTCATGAAATTATCTGAGTAAAACACCACCAAACCAAACTGCTAAAGCAGCAGCACTAATCAAAGTCAGATTGCCTTAATGGGGCCAGAAATACAGATATTGAGGCGATAATAGAATGGGCTAGAGAGGGGACTGAGATGGAAACAGGAAATAAAGTCGCGATATATACTCTCAGTTAGGTACAGAGCTCTTCATGGCTTTGCTTGCCTAAACTGGTCTAAATTCTCTTCCATCGTGCCTTTCAGGAGCACAGGTGCACTTCCTCCTGAATCCTAACAGGGAAAGAAAGGCAATTGAATGCCCATCTGTATATTTCCCCCAGCATCCTTTACAGGCACACACACACACACACACACACACACACACACACACACAGTCCTTTAAGAATGTTAAAGGTGTATGCTTTTACTGAAAATCTGCTCTGGAAAAAAAATCACAACCACTTAACCAGAGTTTCCTAATTCTCAGTGGTTATTTTCATACTTCTGTCTTGAATAGTTGCAAAGCCTTTGATACTTTTCTTAATAAATATAAGCATCTTCCTAACTTGCTTCATGCATCATGATAAAACACAAGCATCTGATAAACTCAACTCCAAAATAAATGCTATACAGATCAAAATAAATGCCATTCAAAACAATAAAAGCAAAAAATAAAGTTTCTATATGCCTTATATCATAAGGTGCTTTCAGGTCAGTAAGGAATGTCTGAATCTTTAAACTCTTTGTGAAGTTGCTGACTAATTTGCGCGATGAGAAAACATTATAATGTCTATAAATAGTATTTACCTTAACCTATATACAGTCTAAATGTTGATTCTTTATTCATTTAAAAATATTTATTTCTGGCCGGGTGTGGTGTCTCACAATTGTAATCCCAGCACTTTGGAGGTTGAGGTGGGCGAATCACCTGAGGTCAAGAGTTCGAGACCAGCCTGACCAACATGGTGAAACCCCGTCTCTACTAAAAATACAAAAATTATCTGGCTGTGGTGGTGCATGCCTGTAATCCCGGCTACTTGGGTGGCTGAGGCAGGAGAATTGCTTGAATTTGGGAGGCGGAGGTTGCAGTGAGCTGAGATCACGTCATTGCACTCCAGCTTGGGTGACAGAGTAAGACTCTGTCTCCAAAAAAAAAAAAAAATTATTTCTGAGCACTGGAAATACAGCAAATACAGCAGTGAATAAGCCATATATGGTGTTGCCATCATGGAGGAAGCTGACATTCAAGTCCTAAAAGGCCACAAGTACCTAAAGTAAAATAAGTAAGTTTCCTTTTATACTACCATTCTGTGGCCTGAATATATCTATTGTGAAAAATTTGTTCTCTCTTTTTGCGTACCGTTTCTTTTCCTTATACAAATATATATATATATATATGCACATGTAGATGCTTGTTTGTGTTTTGTACAAACATGTGATCATACTTTAAATCTTTTTATATAACAGGCTTTGTTTACTTAAGAAAACATCCTCGGCATTCTTTCAAGTATTTTTATGTAAATTTACCTTTCCTTCTTCTTACCCACATTAGATTCCATTGCCACTATACCATATATGTTATTGTATTATCTCCCTATTAATAAACCTCAAAGTCACTTAACGTTTCATTATTGCGGCAAACGATGCAAAAATAAGTACTTTGGACCAGTCTCCTACATAGAGATAACTTTTACTTCTGATAAATTCCCAAATATGAGTCTGCTGTTTCAAAAAGATGTAAATTTATAATTAAAAAAATGCTGGATTACTTAATAACATTATTACCAATAATAATAATAGCAATAATATTAACTCACACCTAATAGGACCCACAATGTGCCAGAAACTACTGTAAGAACATAATCAATACCAAAATGATTCTGTAACATAGGAATTATTATCTCCAGTTTTATGGATGAATCAACCAAATCAGGATTATAGATTTGTTAACTCACCCAAGGTCACACAATTAGCAATTGAGAGAGCTGTTATTTAAACCCATGCAGTTTCTCTTGAGTCTGATAGAAAAAAAAATTATTTTATTGTTGTTTTACATTTTCTTCCTCTCATTATTAGAGCTGTTTAGCATTTTTGATATGTCTACTGTCTTCATTCCCTCTATAATGAATTGCTTATTTATATTCTCCCCATTTTCCAGCATCGGTTATTTTAATTATAGCATGTTGTATGCACCGTTTGTTATTTCTTGCAATGAGTACTTACAAGGAAAACACTTTGTTTTATGTTGCAATCATTTTCTTTCAGACTGTCATTTATCTTTTGACTTCAATGATATTGCCTTTTGTCATACAGAAATAAGAAATCAATTTTTTTTTCACTTATGGCTTTTGCGATCCTTGTCCTGCTTAAGAAGGCCTCTTCTATCTAAATAATATACAAATATTATCCTATAATTTCTTATAATGTTTTATATAACTCTTATAATTATGTCTTTAATTCAGTTGTAATTACTGTATAAATGGTGTCAAGTTAGTTTCTACTTTTGTTTTCTGCCAATCCATAGCTGGTAGATCCCAAACCATTTGGAGTCAAACCACGTTGAATATTCTATCCTTTCCTATGCTCTCTTTTAATAAATATGAAACTCTCATCTTTCTTTTTCACCCATTTCTGAGATTCTTATATGATATTTCCCACCCTCTCTCACTCTGGGTGCGTTTGACTATTACTCTTTTAATATAAAGGAAAGATAATACTTGTAATTTTGAGTGCCATGACTAATGAGGAAGGACAATGATATTTAGGTCCAGAGATGATAATACCTACTTTTCAGCCACAGAGGAAGTGTTTTCTCTTCACCTTCTAAAAAGGCGAGCCTTGGGATTAAATGGATTCATTTGGAAGTTCATTCTAATGATACCCAAATGGCAACAGAGGAATATGGGAAATCTGCTTTAAGACACATAAAAACCATAAGACACCTCTCTCAACTCCTAAATCTCCCCAGATTTCTAAATATACGTAATATAGAAACTCAAAAAATACATGTTTTCTAAGTAGAACGATTTGCATAACAGATTAAGTGAAATAGAAGGGGGAAATATTTCACCTTTCTTGGTAAACTTCTCACACAGTATCGTCAAAAACAGTGACGAAAATTTGATTCACACTATGCTTCCTGCAAGTCATCTACGTTTGTTTTTAATTCTACTTTCTAGCACTTCCCTTTATCAAGCATAAAAAAATAGCAATGGTGGGCGCTTCTGTTTCTTTTGGTACAGAGCATAACACCTCAGGAAAAATGAGAAGCATTAAGACAATTTATGTTAAAATACGTTTTACAGATATCATTAAAGAGTGAAGAATGAATCACAATACTTAACATGAAAAAGATTTACAGAGCAGATGTCACAATCAAGTAGCAGAGGTTTACATTTGCATTTGAGAATTTGTATTAACTATAAGTCCTTTTACCTGATTTTGAGGCGATGTTTAGACAAAGTAAATAACTATAAATTCTATATTTTAACTCATCTGTGTGCTTCATCTTATATAAACAATTTTAAATAGATATGTCTAAATTTACAGAAACTGTATATGAAAAACTAAGTGATATTCATTTATCTACTGACGTTCTTTACAGTTAAAATGTATCTGTGTAGGCCTAGGAGTTTTAGTATAGCAAAATCATGATATATGAAAAGAGATTCAGTGTAATGCAAAGTAATTTTCTTTCCACAATTTTTGCCCTTCTATTTTTACTGCTGGAATTGTTATAAGCATTTTAAAATCTAACCTTACAGGAAGTTTTGTGGAAATCTTTAGACTAATATTTTTCAGAGGAAATTTTTTAAGAAAAACAAAAAGGAAATGGGGGTGGGGAGTAAAAATCCAGTCACACATTCACAACTTCTTTTTATTTTCCTGGAAAATACACCTAAACTATATATATGTATTTTTTTTCTTGATACCATTATTGAGAACAGCCAGTTTTTAGGCTTCGTAGAGTTTAAATTTAATCTACAATCTAATTTTTCATCATCTAGGTTTAGTTTTCAGAAAATTCCCCTCAGGTGTTTCCTTCTGTCTTTGTCTGGTCTTTAGACTTTAGGTGAATTTTGTTCTTAATTTGGCTCTGTGATTTCTCCCTAGACTATAAATGGCACATAGGGGCTTAGTCTGCATTGCTTAACTTTCCCTAAGGTCATTATGCACATCAGTCTCCAGGGATTTACTCTCTCTCACATCATTTCCTTTCCTCGTTCAATTAGGATTTATATTAAGCAGATGGTAAATAATTGGCTCATTTCTTTATTAAATGTAAGTTTATTTACCAAGTATCATCAGCTATTACCATGATAAGAAGTATTATATTTTAGCTAAACCAGCAGATTATAATGTCTTTGATCTTCCTCTCCTTTTACCAAATGCCAGGATCTCCTTTCAACTATTACCAGCCTACTAGGAACAGCCCCTTTAGTAAGTTTCCTGTTCTAATTATATTCTCATTGGTCTATAAAATGTTACTGGCACGTGTTAAACTGAATGAGGGTTGATTCTGGTTTTTGAACACTGCTCCCGTGTGGAAAATTCTTAATCAACAAACGGACTGCAGACAGAGCAACCAGATGAAAATACAGGACAGCAAGTTAAATTTGACTTTAGATAAACGATGGATAATGTTTAAGTCTGTCTCATAAAACATATTAGATATACTTAGACTAAAACTATGAACTGTTTAAGATTCAGCTTGAACTGGGCACCCAGTATTATTATTCACTGAATTTGGCATTACTATTTACAAATCTGCCTTTACAAACATTTACACTTAATTTTACAATTTCTCAATACTTCAGCAATTAGTGCATGTAATTTCAATGCAAACATTCAGGAAGTGATCCTTTATTGTTGCACTGTAGGCTTATCTGCCAACATCATTATCCTTCCTGTTAACCTTTTCTCATCCCAGCAGCCATTTTGATCACAGAAAGAATAAAGAAGAAAGATTGATGGTAAGGAGTGAGAACTTTTGACCTGATCTAAAAACGTGTATTGAAACCACCCTCAGTAAACAGAGAGAATGGCGAAATAATACTTCTAAAGATATCTTAAACTCATGGAGGGATTTTTTGGTCATACATATTAAAAAAAGCCATAAATGAGATGCAAGAAAAGACCCATAGTCTAGGGAAAGATTCTCAGGGCCCAATTAGAGGACAAAATTCACCCAGGGTCTAGAGCACAGCTAACCCAAATAGAATTTTAGTTTTATTATGAGTTTAGTGAACCTAGTACTGATGAAAGATAAATAAATCTTCAGTCTTGGTAGCTGTTTTAATTTCTCAACCTGACCTAATTGTTTATAGTATTTTTATTTATAAAAATTTTAGTTTCAAATCTGTTGCCCCTTATACCTGATCCTACAAGGAAACCACGAGGTGGACAAGAGTTATTAAGTTGGCTTGACAGATTCAGGAAACTCAATTTCACCTAGCCCATAGCACAAATAGATGGCTGATCCAGGATGAATAGCTCAGTCTTCTGATATAAATCTGGTGTTTTTGAAATATAGTATTTTTAATTTGCTAACTAACAGGTGTGCCTTATTTGGGGAACTGTACTTCTTATTCAGTGGCATTTCCAAAGACTAACTTGAAGGGTTCCCCGCATAATTCCAACAGCAGCTTTACAGTAAATCCAAATAGCCTCAAAACAAAAACAAAAACAGTTTGCTTTCCTTCCATCTGCTGTTTTAGGAAAAATTCCTTAGAACCCTTCCAGTCACAGTGTCTGACACCTATTTAACCGTCTCCTACACAGAAAGTCTGAAACAGCAAATTAGTTTGCTTACATATTATTTTTCTTTCAAAATATAGCCTAGATATGTCAAAATACAGCCAAAACTGTGTAATAAATTCTAAATTTGAAGAAATTGTAGACAGGGATATTGAAAATACTCTGTAACTTATACAAAAACCCAGATGTGAGGTCGTGCTCATCATTTTAGTGTTATGGAACTTAGACTGTCTTTTGACAGAGCAGATGGTAAGTGAATCGTATAAAACCAAGATCTCAGAATAAAGAGTATCCATTGTGAGCCAATACAAAACCATTTCCTTTACACCTGCAAGACTGGAAGTTATATTATTTAAAATTTGTTATGTAGATAGTTGATTAAATAAGTTAACTATCCAGTATTTGCATACATGTTTTTGTTACTATACTATAGATCCAGGCATTATTTTATAATTCTTCGGTATTTTATGTAAACAACAATTCAAAGTATCATTTCAGTTATTTTAAAATAGATATTACAACTGAGAGGATACAACTGACAGTTTACACTGATGATTCCAATGGAAAAACAGTCAGACCAGTTAAGCAGCACCCCTATGCAGAACAGTACCCAAATGAGGCCTTTTTATTTTTATTATTTTTATTTTAAATTTTAAATTACATTTTAAATTAAAATTTTAAATTTTATTTTATTTTTATTGTAGTTCTTATTTCCACTAAAGTAAAATGTTCAAAAGTTTGAAAACATAACTTACTTGCAAGTATAAAACAAACATTGTGTCCAAAATTGGATTCAATTCATGAGTTAATGAGAAAACCAGTAAAATAGTAAAACTGTTTCAAAGGAGAACTTAATGAAAATATACATAGAGTTAGTAAGAATGCTAAAATGAATTTGCAAAAAATGCAAAACAGTTTTATGTCTTATAGAACAATAATATCCATATATGAGGTTTTTTTCCAAGCGGCAATCAAAAGTGATTTTACTGAATCAAATCTATTTGCATAGCTTAAACAAGCATCTGCATTACTATTAGATTTCTACAAGATTAACTCCTTACCCTACATAATAGAAAATAGCCTAGCAAATTAAGAAATCAGTCAAAATTAACACTCCTCTTAAACAATCTCCCAAATAATTCACTAGACAATTAGTAACCATACTCTAAAAGGACACCCAGGAATTTCTCCAGTTCATTTTCAAGTCTAGGACAATTTTTAATACTTCATTAGCTTAAATACTATCAGTCATTTCTATATATTTGTTTATAGTGATTCATTATAAATTGATCTTCTTATTTTATATATCTATTAATGCATCAGTAATAATAATGCAGCTTATAAAACATCTGTAATATAAATGTTATTTTTAAAATAGTTATATCTATATTATCAAAATATTTTCCTTTTTTTAGGAGGTAGGGTATGCTTTTGGAGCTGATTCATCTGTTTTGAAAATATTATTCCATGAGAATAGAATTAAACTTAAAAATGTTACACATATTCAGTAAGGTTGCTCAACAAAAAGCAAACACAGACTATGTCTTTCACTCAGTATTGCTGATCCTCTCTACAGTGTGGCTCTTCCCTTTGGTGTGCTCTGTTTAAAGTCATGGTGTTCGTAAATTTTGTGCTTAACTGTAGACTGTGACAGGACATTATCATGACTAACCATATAGCCATCCTAGTACCCTCTTATAGAGAACTACTAGGCTGGATGTTTTTCAAATGAAATGTGGGTATTGGTAGTGTCCATCAGTTGAAATGACTCCCCACAAAATAACCTCTATACAAGTTCTCTATATTAGAGAAACATATCAAAAATAGGCTACATTTATAGAAATATGCAGTTATTATAATTCCCTCATTTTAATTTTACTTCACAAGGTACATTTTGACTTTTAACATAGAAGACTTACAAAATAAGTACATTAGCAACAAATAGCTGAGGCTTTCAAAAACAAGCCATTAAATGACATTACACATGATGTGATGAATGCCCTTCTGGGAGTAACAGTGAAAAGCATGGAGTTTGAAAAGGGAATATTTACTTCTGGAAAGAGAAAGCTAAAAACAAATGTAAAGGGCCAAGCAACCCATTAACACACAGTTTTCCTCATGTTATGAACTTAAACTGTATCTGAAGGGTACAGTTTAAGATCCTGAATTTAATATTTTGGTATTATATATAGATATTTAAGTATAATGATTGTTAATACACAGAATAAAACAAAGAAAAAATTCTCTCAGTTAACTTTTGCTAATTATTTGCAACAACACTCTATTACCTTTTTTTAAAGAAATAGGTAAAATCTTGAAATTAAAAGAAAACTACTTACTTTGCATAAAAAAGATAATTATAGTTTAAGGGAAAGAGGAACAGACTTTTTTTTCTTACAATCTTGTCTTCTTCCTCTTAGACTCTCGTAAAATTTTTGGTTTTAAAACTTTTAAAGATATCACACTTTAAAAATTACTGTGAACCGTTTTTATTCGATGTTGTACTAGAAGTCTCAGCGAGAGCAATTAGACAAGAAAAAGAAATAAAAATCATCCAAATGGGAAAAGAGGAAGTGTTAGAGTAGGCAGATAGCCAGAAATGAGCAGGCAAGGGAGCTCCCTGAGAAAAGGAGTCCTGAAGATGTTGCCCAATGATAGTCAGCGCAGTCTGCTGACAGTCAGTAAAAAACAAAAAACGTTGCCCTCAGCGACCACTTTGTCAAGCTCATTTCCTGGTATGACTATGAATTTGGCTACAGCAACAGAGTGGTGGACCTCATGGCCCACATGGCCTCCAAGGAGTAAGACCCCTGGGCCACCAGCCCCAGCAAGAGCACGAGAGGAAGAGAGAGGCCCTCACTGCTGGGGAGTCCTTGCCACTCTCAGTCCTTCACCACACTGAATCTCCCCTCCTCAGTTTCCAGGCCGACCCCTTGAAGAGGGAGGGGCCTAGGGAGTCCTACCTTGTCGTGTACCATCAATAAAGTCCCCTGTGCTCATCCAAAATAAACAAACAAACAAACAACGGCTATATTGGCTACTTCTGGACTTGTTGGGTTCTGTCAGCCCTAAACGGGACCTCTCAGGCCCTAGCTTGAAATAACCATGCTAGGGATTTTTCCTGCTGAGGAGAGCGCACACTCTTCCAAAACCTTGCCCTAGCATAGTCTTTTGCTCATGATAATAGTAAAAAAGACTTCCTGAAACATGCTTGCAAGTAACACTCCCTTATACCCTTCATGAACAATCAGGTAAGATTCTCATAAACAGAATTCTCCAGAATTTGCTGCTGCTGGATCATTCTCTCTAACAGCCCACTCTATCTCATCTTTCAGAGTATAGTGTCTCTTTAAATAAACACTGTGACTACTATTTTTCCATATGGAACAGCTGTTTTTCACACCTCTCTAGGAATGTATTTTATCTTCCTTCAATAAACTCTACTACTTAACCTTTGCTGTGTATCTGTCGGCTACATAATTTCTTCCAAGTTGGACAAGAACTGGGGATTCTCACACTTCCTGGTAACAGAAGTAAAATTAATTCCATTTGAGGACAACCTAATTTTATATTTAAAAAACTCTAAAGATTACACACACACCACACACACACTGAGACTGTTATAACTAAAAAACGAATTCAGCAAAGTTAAAGGATAAAATCAGCACCAAAAAAAAATCAGTTGCATTTCTACACACTAACAATGAACAATCCAAAAAGAAAATTGACAATTCCATTTGCAATAGCCTCCAAGATAATAAAATACTTAGGAATAAACTTAACCAAAAAGATGAAAGACTCGTACACTGAAAACCGTAAAACACTACAGAAAGAAATCAGAGGAGACACTAATAGGTAGAAAAACATGTGATATTCATGAATTGGAAAACTTAATACCATTAATCCATGCTACGCAAAGTAATCTATAGATTCAATGCAATCCCTATCAAAATCCCAATGACACTTTTTGCAGAAATAGGAAAACTCATCTTAAAATTTATATGGAATCTCAAAGTACCTTGGATAATAAAACAACCAAAAAAAAAAAAA
>NW_012098999.1:1197411-1199651 GCF_000951045.1 Mandrillus leucophaeus | reverse complement strand
TCAAAACGACCTATAAATACAGGAAAAGAGACTGATCACCACCAATCATTTGGGAAATGCAAATGCAAACCACAATGAGAACCACCTCACACACATTAGGGTGGCTACTATGTCTAAAAAACAACAATAGAAAATAACAGTTGTTAGCAAGTGTGTAGAGTAATTGACACCCTTATGCACTATTTTTTTGGGAATGTAAAATGGTGCAGCCACTGTGGCAAATAGTATAGGAGTTTTTCAAAGTATTAAAAATAGAATCATCATATGACTCAGCATATCTCTTTCTGGGTATATAACCAAAAAATTGAAAGTAGAAACTTGAACATACATTTGTATACCCTTGTTCACAGCAGCATTTTTCACAATAGCCAGAAGGTGAAATCGGCTCGTGTCCATTGATGGATAAGTGGATAAACAAAATGTGTTATACATCCACAATGAAATATTATTCAGCCATAACGAAATTCTTGACACATGATGCAGCATGAATAAACTTTGAGGATACTATGCTAAATGAAATAACCCAGTCACCAATGGACAAATACTGCATGATTCCACTGATATAAGTTACCTAGAATAGTCAAATTCATAGAGACAGAGGATAGAATGATGGTTGCCAGAGAATGGATGGAGGCTGAAATGGGGAGTTTTGGTTTAATGGGTACAGAGTTTCAGTTTGCAAGATAAAAAGGGTTCTGGAGATGGATTGCATAATTGCATAACAGTGTGGATGCTCTTAATGCCACAGAACAGTACACTTAAAATGGGTAACATAATAAATTGTATGATGTGTATTTAATCACAATTGTAAAAATAATAATGAATTATTGAGGACCTCAAAGACCTTCTGTTTATTTGGATTAACATTATTGATGTAAATCATATTTTAAATTAAAGCTGAGAAATATAAGGTACCTAAATCTTAATATAACAATTCTTAAATAACAATTTTTAGAATATATTTATAAAACCAGCAAATGTGAACATAAATAAAATATATTTATCAAAATTATACTTAGCAAAAGAAAATTCTTAATGAGAAGCCTGTCACAGTTTTATATTTTTGTAAACTCCATAAGGCATGGCTTAATAAAAGACATCTACATTCTCGTAAGTTTCTTTCATCTTCTGTGTGTTCCAAATGCTATTTCGGTTGAACTATATGAAGAAAATCATACCTCAAAAAGGATTGTAGTGAAAAAGATGATTTTTTTTTTCTTTTTTTGTCAGAGTCTCATCCTGTTGCCCAGGCTGGAGAGAGCAGTGGTGCGATTTTGGCTCACTGCAGCCTCTGCTTCCTGGGTTCAAGCAATCTCCTGTCTCAGCCTCCCAAGTAGCTGGGACTACAGGTGCCCACCACCATGCCTGGCTAATTTTTTGTATGTTTAGTAGAGAGGGGGTTTCACCATGTTGGCCAGGCTGGTCTCAAACTCCTGATCTCAGATGATCGACCTGCCTCCGCCTCCCAAAATGCTGGAATTACAGGTGTGAGCCACTGCACCAGGCCGATAAAAATATTTTAATAGCCTTTTCAAATAAATGTGGATACTCATTTTTGGTGCTGCATAAAAACTCAACAAATGACAGTTCCTTTTTCACTTGCATAATTTATCATTTATTGTTTATTTTAATCATAATATTTTTTTCTCAACTTTTATTTTAGGTTCTGGGGGTATATGTGCAGATTTCTTACATAGGTAAATTTCATGTCTGCAGTTGGGTATACAAATGATTTTATCACCCAGGTAGTGAACACAGTACCTAATAGGCAGTTTTTAGGCCTTCACTCTCCTCCTACCATATCCACTCAAGTAGGCCCTGGTGTCTATTGTTTCCATCTGTGTCCATGTATACTCAATATTTAGCTTCCACTTACAAGTGAGAGCTTGCAGTATTTGGTTTTTTATTCCTGTGTTAACTTGCTTACGATTATGACCTCCAGCTGTATCCCTCTTGCTGCAAATGGCATGATTATGTTGTTGTTTTGATGACTGCATAGTATATATGTATACTGCATGGTATGTATGTACCACATATACGATTAGTTAGGGAGGAGTCCCTACTCCTCCATTAAAAAAAATAATTTTAGTAGAGTCGGTATCTGCTCTTCTTTGTATATTTTGTAGAATTTTGCCATGAATCCATCTGGTCAAGGGCTTTTCCTGTTTGGTAGGCTTTTAATTACTGAATAAATTTTGGAACTAGTTATTTTTCTGTTCAGGATTTCAATTTATCTGTGG
>NW_012098999.1:1192433-1195436 GCF_000951045.1 Mandrillus leucophaeus | reverse complement strand
AAAAAAAAAAAAATTAGAGATCTCGTACTTCCTGATTTTCAAACTTACTTTTTTTCTGGGAGGAAAAAGTTTTCCTCTACTCACTCAGGTTTAATATTTAAGAGCCTGTGAATAAATTGACAAAAGATAGATTAACAAGAGAAAAGACAAGGTTTATTCACGTGCATATGAGTACATTAAAGAAGTGGCTTGCTCAATAATTAGAAACACAGTTTTATGCCAAACACCACATGTTCTCACTCATAAATGGGAGTTGAACAATGAGAACACATGGACACAGGGAGGGGCACAACACATACCCGTGACAGTCAGTGGGAGGGTTCAAGGGGAGGGAGAACATTAGGACAAATAACTAATTCATTCAGGGCTTAAAATCTAGATGATGAGTTGGTAGATGCAGCAAACCACCATGGCACATGTATACCTACGTAACAAATCTACACATCCTGCTCTTGTATCCCGGAACTTAAAGTAAAATTTTAAAAAAAAAGGATTTTATGTATCTAACTTAATAGGAAAAAGGAAGTGGGAAGAAACGGGCTTCTACAGGAAGACTGAATGGCTTTTCAAAGGAAAGACAAATGGGTTTTTCGAAGAACAAGCAAGAGATAAGAAAGGTTGTGATAAAGTGTGTTTATGCAGGTGTGAGTGGTCTTCTCTGTCTTCATTGATAATAAAACTTCCCTGGAAAGTTTTACTGTCAATAAAGAGATACTTCACTCTCAGAAGTTTCTATCTCTAGTCAGGTATGGAAGGTTCTAAAAAAGCTTATTTTTGCATCTATTGAATCACAAATGTCATCAGCTTAAAAATAATTTTTATGCCACAAATTTACATTCTGAATCTCTTTACTGTTAAACTACAGTAATCAAAATGTACATTACTAGTGTAAAGATAATCACTTCAACCAATGGAATAGAGGACCTATTAACAAACTCTCACCTACACGGTCAAATGATTTTTTTTTTTAACTTTTAAGTTCAGGGGTACATGTGCAGGTTTGTTATACACGTAAACTTGTGTCACAAGGGTTAATTTTACAGGTTGTTTCATTACCCAGGTATTTAGCCTATTACCCATTAGGCATTTTTTTCTAATCTTCTCCCTCCTCCCATCCACTACCCTCCAATAAACCCCAGTGTCTGTTGTTCCTTTCTTTGGGTCCATGTATTCTCATCATTTAGCTCCCACTTATAAATGAGAAAATGTGATATTTGGTTTTCTGCTCCTGCATTAGTTTGCAGATAATGGCCTTAAACTCCATCCATGTGCCTGCAAGGGACATGATCTTGTTCTTTTTATGTCTGCGTAGTATTCCATGCAAGGGCCATTCAGTGGGAGACATAAGTTTGTTCAATAAATAGTGCTGGGAAAAACTGTGACCCTTACAAGATGTGAAAAAAAAAATCAAAATGGAACGAAGACATCAACGTAAAACTAAAACTATGAAGCTCTTAGAAGAAAGCATAGGAGAAACATTTTATGACATTGGATTTGGCAATAATTTCTTGGATATGACACCAAAAGCACAGGAAATAAAAGAAAAACATACGTAAATTGGGCTGCATTGAAATTAAAAACTTCTGTGCATCAAAACACGTAATCAACAGAGTGAAAGGACAAGACACTGAATGGGAGAAAACATTTATAAATAATATATCTCATGAGGAGTTCAGATGCAGAATATGAAAAGAATACCTGCAACTCAAAAATTTCAAAAACAAACAACCTGATTAAAAAAAAAAATAGGCACAGGACATAGGCAAACATTTCTCCAAAGAAGATACTCAAAACGACCTATAAATACAGGAAAAGAGACTGATCACCACCAATCATTTGGGAAATGCAAATGCAAACCACAATGAGAACCACCTCACACACATTAGGGTGGCTACTATGTCTAAAAAACAACAATAGAAAATAACAGTTGTTAGCAAGTGTGTAGAGTAATTGACACCCTTATGCACTATTTTTTTGGGAATGTAAAATGGTGCAGCCACTGTGGCAAATAGTATAGGAGTTTTTCAAAGTATTAAAAATAGAATCATCATATGACTCAGCATATCTCTTTCTGGGTATATAACCAAAAAATTGAAAGTAGAAACTTGAACATACATTTGTATACCCTTGTTCACAGCAGCATTTTTCACAATAGCCAGAAGGTGAAATCGGCTCGTGTCCATTGATGGATAAGTGGATAAACAAAATGTGTTATACATCCACAATGAAATATTATTCAGCCATAACGAAATTCTTGACACATGATGCAGCATGAATAAACTTTGAGGATACTATGCTAAATGAAATAACCCAGTCACCAATGGACAAATACTGCATGATTCCACTGATATAAGTTACCTAGAATAGTCAAATTCATAGAGACAGAGGATAGAATGATGGTTGCCAGAGAATGGATGGAGGCTGAAATGGGGAGTTTTGGTTTAATGGGTACAGAGTTTCAGTTTGCAAGATAAAAAGGGTTCTGGAGATGGATTGCATAATTGCATAACAGTGTGGATGCTCTTAATGCCACAGAACAGTACACTTAAAATGGGTAACATAATAAATTGTATGATGTGTATTTAATCACAATTGTAAAAATAATAATGAATTATTGAGGACCTCAAAGACCTTCTGTTTATTTGGATTAACATTATTGATGTAAATCATATTTTAAATTAAAGCTGAGAAATATAAGGTACCTAAATCTTAATATAACAATTCTTAAATAACAATTTTTAGAATATATTTATAAAACCAGCAAATGTGAACATAAATAAAATATATTTATCAAAATTATACTTAGCAAAAGAAAATTCTTAATGAGAAGCCTGTCACAGTTTTATATTTTTGTAAACTCCATAAGGCATGGCTTAATAAAAGACATCTACATTCTCGTAAGTTTCTTTCATCTTCTGTGTGTTCCAAATGCTATTTCGGTTGAACTATATGAAGAAAATCATACCTCAAAAAGGATTGTAGTGAAAAAGATGATTTTTTTTT
>NW_012098999.1:1189877-1191748 GCF_000951045.1 Mandrillus leucophaeus | reverse complement strand
GAGTCCCTACTCCTCCATTAAAAAAAATAATTTTAGTAGAGTCGGTATCTGCTCTTCTTTGTATATTTTGTAGAATTTTGCCATGAATCCATCTGGTCAAGGGCTTTTCCTGTTTGGTAGGCTTTTAATTACTGAATAAATTTTGGAACTAGTTATTTTTCTGTTCAGGATTTCAATTTATCTGTGGCTTAATCTTGGGGGGAGGGGGTTGTATGTTTCCGGAAATTTATCCATTTGTTCAATGTTTTCTAATTGGCAATTTCGTAAATGTTATCATACAGGATCTGAAACCATATCAATCAAATTTTCATACTCTTTACATTAAAATACAATAGTGTGCCTTGCACTTTGAGATGATCTTTTACCTCTGCATGATAGATTTTGTAACACAAAGCATTGATCATTTAAAAAGTATTGGCACACAGACTTAAATCTTCCAAATATTACATATTTTAGTATAAAATATAAATAACTCAATACTTGTTATTATCACTAGTTATCTCATCAGAAACATTACAATGCAAAGTATAAGGAAGCTGTTATGTGCTTACTGGCAGATACAGGTTTTTCACATTATTGTACACGAGCTGGCTTTATTGCGGTGCATGTGACATTCTGAATGTCCACAGCCTAGGCTGTAAAGAAGTCTTTCAGTTTCTGAGCAGGTCCTTCAGATCACACATTATGCAGAAGACAGTTAAGAAGAAGTCCAACTACACTGAGATTGCTGTGCTATGAGGAAGTCCAAACAAAACACATGGAGTGATTGCAAGAGGAAAGAGATACTTAGCCAACCTCCAACTATTCCAGCCATCTCTTCTAAGACAGCAACCGGGACGGCATTGGAGGCTATCATTCTAAGTGAAGTAACTCAGGAATGGAAAACCAAATATGGTATATTCTCACTCATAAGTGGGAAGTGTGAGGATGCAAAGGCATAAGACTGATACAATGGACTTCGGGAACTCAAGAGAAAAGGTGAGAGGGGAGTGAGGGATAAAATACTACAGTGTATTCTTCTCGGGTGATGGTGTGCCAAAATCGCACAAATCAGCCCTAAAGAACTTACTCATGTAACTGAATATTACCTGTTCCCCAAAAGCTTATGGAAATAAAAAATTAAACAAAATAAAAAAGAACCCTCAACAGACTAGGCATCAAAGGAACATACCTCTAAATAATAAAAGCCACCTGTGACAACAGCCAACATCATACTAAACGGGCAAAATTAAATAATGTCCCTTGAGAACTGAAATAAGACAAGGATTCCCACTCTCATTACTCCTATTCAGCATAATACCAGAAGCCCTAGGCAGAGCAATCAGGCAAGAGAAAGAAATAAAAGGCATTCAAATAGAAAAAGAAGCCAAATTACCTCTCTTCACTGATTAAATGAATTTATATGTAGAAAATTCTAAAGACTCTGCCAAAAGACTGATAAATGATGTTAGCAAAGTTTCAGAATATGAAATTAATGTACAAAAATTAGTAGCGTTTCTATCCACCAACAACATTGTGGCTGAGAGTGAAATCGAGAACGTAATCACACTTACAATATCCACAAAGAAAATCTAGGAACAGAGCTTACCAAGGAGGTGAATGATCTCTACAAGGAGAACTATAAAACACTGTTCAAAGAAATCTGAGATGATGCACATAAATGAAAACATATTCCACACTCATGGATTGGAATAATCAATGTCATAAAAATGGCCATAGTTCCCAAAGCAGTCTACAGATTCAATGTCATTCCTATCAAAATACCAATGTCGTTTTTAACAGATTAGACAAAAGCTATTCCAAAATTCATAGGGAACCAAATAAGAGCACCAATAGCCAAAGCAAACCTAAGGAAAAAAAAAAAAAAAAAA
>NW_012098999.1:1188034-1188977 GCF_000951045.1 Mandrillus leucophaeus | reverse complement strand
TTTTTTTTAAAAAAAGTATAGATGCTTGTGAGACTGTGAAGAAATCCTTATACACTTTTGGTGAGGGTGTAAATTAGTCCTGCCACTATAGAAAGCAGTCTGGATATTTCTCAAAGAGCTTGAAACAGAGCTATCATTTGACTCAACCATCCCATTACTGTGTATAAACACAAAGAAAAATCAGTAATTCTACCCAAAAGACACATACACTTTGTTCATTGCTTCACTATTTACAGTAGTAAAGACATGGAATCAAACTATGTGCCCATCAATGGTAGATTGGATAAAGAAAATGTGGTACATATACACCATGGAATACTATGCAGACATGGAAAGAGCAAACTCATGTCCTTTGCAGAAACATGAATGCAGTGGGAGGCCATAATCCTAAATGAATTAACACAGGAAGAGAAAACCAGATGCCTCATGTTCTCACTTATAAGTGGGAGTTAAATACTGAGTACATTTGGACATAAACAGGGGAATAATAGACCCTGCATACTACCTGGAGGGGGAGGAAAGGAGGAGAACATGGGTTAAACATCACACACCGGGGCCTGTTATGGGGAGGGGGGAGGGGGGAGGGATTGCATTGGGAGTTATGCCTGATGTAAATGACGAGTTCATGGGTGCAGCACACCAACATGGCAAAGGTATACATATGTAACAAGCCTGCACGTTGTGCACATGTACCCTAGAACTTAAAGTATAATAATAATTAAAAAAAATGATAATAATAAAAGAAACTATCAACAGTGTAAACAGACAACCTACAGAATGGGAGAAGACTTTTGCAAACTATGCAGCTTAAAAAGGTCTAATATCCGGCTTCTATAAGGAAGTTAACCAAATTTACAAGAAAATAACAAACCACCCCATTAAAAAGTGGGCAAATGACATGAGGAGACATTTTTCAAAAGAAGACATACATGCAACCAACAGT
>NW_012098999.1:1162964-1183034 GCF_000951045.1 Mandrillus leucophaeus | reverse complement strand
AAAAAAAAAAAAAAAAAAGGCAGGAGGCATCACATTACTTGACTTCAAACTATATTACTAGTAACCAAAACAACGGTAATGGTACAACACTGCTTACACGGTAAACAGACACATAGACCAATGGAACAGAATAAACAGCCCAGAAATAAGGCTGAACACCCACAACCATTTGATCTTTGACAAGGCTGACAAAAACAAGCAATGGAGAAAGGACTCCCTATTCAATAAATGGTGTTGGGATAAATGGATAGCCATATGCAGAACATTGAACCTTTCACCATATACAAATATTAACTAGAAATGGATCTAAGACTTAAATAGAAAACCTCAAACTATAAAAATCCTAGGAGACAATATAGGGAGCACTCTTCACAGCATCAGTCTTAGCAAATAATTTTTGTCTAAGTCCCCAAAAGCAATTGCAACAAAAGCAAAAGTGGACAAGTGGGGACTAATTAAACTAAAAAGCTTCTGCACAACCAAAGAAACTAGTAACAGAGTAAATAGATAACCTACAGAATGAGAGGTATTCACAAGCTATGCAGCTAACAAAGTCATAATATCGAGTGATACGGTTTGGCTGTGTCCCCAACCAAATCTCATCTTACATTGTAGCTCCCATAATTCTCACATGTTGTGGGAGGGAAGTGGTGTGAGATAATTGAATCATCGGGGCAGGTTTCCTCATGCTGTTCTCATGATAGTGAATGTCTCAGGAGATCTGATAGTTTTATAAAGAGGAGTTCCCCTGAACATGCTCTCTCTTGCTGGCCACCATCTCTTGCTGACCATGTAAGACGTCCCTTGCTCTTCTGTCATAATTGTGAGGCCTCTCCAGCCATGTGGAACTGTGAATCAATTAAACCTTTTTCCTTTATAAATTACCCAGTCTCAGGTATGTCTTTATTAGCAGTGTGAGAACAGACTAATACATCCAAAATCTATAGAGAACTTAAATCAATAAGCAAAAGACAAGTGACCCGATTTAAAAGTGGGCAAAGGACATAAACATACATTTCTCAAAAGAAGACATACAAGTGGCCAACAAAGCTATGAAAAATGCTAAACATCATTAATTATCAGAGAAGTGCAAATCAAAACTACAATGAGATACCATCTCATACCAGTCACAGTGACTATTATCTAAAAGTTTTTTTTAAAAAAAGTATAGATGCTTGTGAGACTGTGAAGAAATCCTTATACACTTTTGGTGAGGGTGTAAATTAGTCCTGCCACTATAGAAAGCAGTCTGGATATTTCTCAAAGAGCTTGAAACAGAGCTATCATTTGACTCAACCATCCCATTACTGTGTATAAACACAAAGAAAAATCAGTAATTCTACCCAAAAGACACATACACTTTGTTCATTGCTTCACTATTTACAGTAGTAAAGACATGGAATCAAACTATGTGCCCATCAATGGTAGATTGGATAAAGAAAATGTGGTACATATACACCATGGAATACTATGCAGACATGGAAAGAGCAAACTCATGTCCTTTGCAGAAACATGAATGCAGTGGGAGGCCATAATCCTAAATGAATTAACACAGGAAGAGAAAACCAGATGCCTCATGTTCTCACTTATAAGTGGGAGTTAAATACTGAGTACATTTGGACATAAACAGGGGAATAATAGACCCTGCATACTACCTGGAGGGGGAGGAAAGGAGGAGAACATGGGTTAAACATCACACACCGGGGCCTGTTATGGGGAGGGGGGAGGGGGGAGGGATTGCATTGGGAGTTATGCCTGATGTAAATGACGAGTTCATGGGTGCAGCACACCAACATGGCAAAGGTATACATATGTAACAAGCCTGCACGTTGTGCACATGTACCCTAGAACTTAAAGTATAATAATAATTAAAAAAAATGATAATAATAAAAGAAACTATCAACAGTGTAAACAGACAACCTACAGAATGGGAGAAGACTTTTGCAAACTATGCAGCTTAAAAAGGTCTAATATCCGGCTTCTATAAGGAAGTTAACCAAATTTACAAGAAAATAACAAACCACCCCATTAAAAAGTGGGCAAATGACATGAGGAGACATTTTTCAAAAGAAGACATACATGCAACCAACAGTCATATGAAAAAATGTCAACGTCACTGATCATTAGAAAAATGAAAATAAAAACCACAGTGAAATACAAAACAAACAAACAAAACGAAAAAAAAACCTACCTATCAGGTACTATGCTCACTACTTGTGTGATGGGATCCATACCTCAATCCTTAGTATCATACAATATTCCCATGTAACAAACCTGCCCATGTATCTAATGTATCTAAAATAGATATTGAAATTTACAAAAATAAACTCTACTATTTATATGTGTGTTTGTGTGTATATAAACGTATCTATATATATATAAAGGTTATGTTTTGATGGGAAATTAACCATTTTTTGGACATTTTCTAGCATAAACCTAAATCCACACACTTGAACCCTGTGAGGCTTTGTGATCCACCTATAGGCAGCCTCTCTACTTAATGGGACCTGGAAAACAGAATTATCTCTTCATAGATATTAAATTAGTCCTTTTGTTATTACTACCTAATGTGGGCATATCATGATAATCTAAACTACTTTTTCTCAAGCTGCATGCAAATTAATATATCAATATCAAATATGAAAATGTATGTATGAGCTGAAGTAAAAACAACTGTAGCAAAAAATAGTTTTTGCTGTTTTTGTAGTTTGTTTGTTTGTTTGTTTTTAAGACAGAGTCTTGCTCTATCACCCGGGCTGGAATGCAGTGCTGTGATCTTGGCTCACTGCAACGTCAGCCTTCCAGGTTCAAGTGATTCTCCTGCCCCAGCCTCTCGAGTAGCTGGGATTACAGGTGCCTGCCACAACACCTGGCTAATTTTTGTACTTTTAGTATAAATGGGGTTTTGCCAGGTTGGCCAGACTGGTCTCGAACTCCTGACTTAAAGTGATCTGCTCACCTTGGCCTCCCAAAGGGCTGGGACTACAGGTATGAGCCACTGCGCCTGGCTGAAAAATACTGCTTTGTACTTAATGCCAGTGTTATCAGTTAAAACATTGAAAGGATTTATCATCTTTTCCTTATAATTTTCCATGTTTACATCTTGTATTGAGTGCTTGCTGTACATTGGTGTTTCTCGCTCTTGCAAGTTTCTGGAAAAATTCCTAACTAGGCCTCAAAAACACCATATTTCTTTGATTCTAAGATGCATACTTCTTTCACATTTCAATATTTCTGGAATAATGATACATTATATAATAAATATATATATTTAATATAGTGTTATTTTTGCCTGCAATGAAAGCTGTTATTAACTCAACAATGTATCTTAAAACTGAAAGGATCTCAAAGTAGATAACTTATGGTCATCCTTAGAAAAGCATTCTCTGCCTTTCTTTGTTACCACTGTATTTCTTCTGCTCAAACTGTTCTTTGGCAAGGTTCGTCCAACAGTTTTTACTAGGTGGCTGTGACTTCCTTTTTTAGCATCTATTCTCTAACATATATTTTCTAGCATGGAAAATAAAAATAAAAGTTTAATGCATTTTTTATAACATAAGAATATACTTTATGTTTTGATAAAACATACAAGCATACACAAATAAAGAAAATTCTTTAGACCCATTATTTGGGTCTATGTTATTGAAAACAAAGGTTGCCTATTGACCATAGATAATAATCACACATTATTGTACGTTAAAAAAAGTAGAAAACATGGCACTTCTGAGTACTCATACGGACAAATCCTCTAGAAGTGCTACGCAATATGTTACTGAAGTTATCAGCTTTGCCTTTTGCTCAGTCATTTTAGTTTTTACATATCTTGCATGATTGCAGATGGTTTGCATAATATCTTAAAAATGAAACTAAAGTAGGCCATTGGCAGAGTTTGATAAGTATCCGAACTTATCAGATACTTTCTGAGAAGAATTATAACAGATATCTGGTACTTTTTAAATGAAGATCGCCCATTTTTAAAGATAAATAATGCTGCTAGAAATCCAAGTACATATTACACATATCACAGTAGGAGTTGTGAAAATCCCTGACAACTGCAAGATTGAACAACATGAAATGACATTTTTGTAGGTTAAACACAGTCAAATATTAGCAATTTTATATGATTCAACTTAATAAAATAATTTTTGCAAATTCTTTTTAAATAAAAAAGTTATAAAAATGATGTTTTGATATACATTTATAGTGAAATAAATACTACAGTTAAGCAAATTTGCATATTAATTTTCTCATGTAGTTACTTTTTGGGTATATGTGTTGAGGTTACCTGAAACAATTTTAATAAATGAATCATACGTCAGTGAGTCTAAATAAGAAATTGTATCTTTTACCTTTGACCTCAAATTGCAATAGCAATGTTTTTTTCTAGATCTCATGTACCAGACTTCCACAGATTTTGAACTTGCCAGCCACCACAATCGTGTGTGCCAATACTTTAAAATAAATCCCCCCTCCAATATAATATACGTACATATATGACATGATTTGGCTCTGTGTCTCCCCCAAATCTCGTGTTGAATTGTAATTCTCAACGTTGGGAATGGGGACCTGGTGGGAGGTGATTGCATTATTGGGGTGAATTTTCCTCTTGGTGTTCTCATGATAGTGAGTGAGTTTTCATGAGATAGGATGGTTTAAAAGTGTTTGAAAGTTCCCCCTTTGCTCATTCTGTCTTGTGCCACCATTTGAAGATGTGCTTGCTTCCCGTTTGCCCTTCTGCCATGATTCTAAGTTTCCTGAGGACCCCCAGCCATGCTTCCTGTATAGTCTCAGAACTGTGAGTCAATTAAACTTCTTTTCTTCATAAATTACCTGTCTCATGTAGTTGTTTATAGTAGTAGTGTGAGAATGGACTAATACAGAAAATTGGTACCAGAGAGGTGGGGCGTTGCTATAAAAATACCTGAAAATGTGGAAGAGATTTTGGAACTGGGTAACTGGCAGAGGTTGGAACAGCTTGGGGAGCTCAGAAAACAGGAAGATAGGCAAGTTTTGGAACTTGTTAGAAACTTATTGGATGGTTGTGACTGAACTGCTGATAGTGTCTTGATATGGTTTGGCTCTGTGTCCCCACTCAAATCTCACCTTGAATTGTACTCCCATAATTCCCACATGTTGTGGGAGGGATCTGGTGGGAAATCATTTGAATCATGGGGGCAGTTTCCCTCATACTGTTCTCATGGTAGTGAATAAGTCTCATGAGATCTGATGATTTTATCAGGGGTTTCTGCTTTTGCATCTTCCTCGTTTTCTCTTGCAGTCACCATGTGAGAAGTGCCTTTCTCCTCCCGCCATGATTCTGAGGTCTCCTCAGCCATGTGGAAGTGTAAGTCCAATTAAGCCTCTTCTTCTTCCCAGTCTCTGGTATGTCTTTATCAGCAGCATGAAAATGGGCTAATATAATAAATGGGTACCAGTAGAGTGGGGCATTGCTGAAAAGATATCCGAAAAAGTGGAAACGACTTTGTAACTGGGTAACAGCCAGAAGCTGGAACAGCTTGGAGGGCTCAGAAGAAGACAGGAAAATGTGGAAAAGGTTGGAACTTCCTAGAGACTTGTTGAATGGCTTTGACAAAAATATTGAAAATGATATAGACAATGAAATCCAGGCTGAGGTGGTCTTGGATGGAGATGAGGAACTTGTTGGGAGCTGGAGCAAAGGTGACTTTTCTTATGTTTTAGCAAAGAGACTGGTGGCATTTGGGCCCTGCCCTGAAGATTTGTGGAACTTTGAACTTGAGAGAGGTGATTTAAGGTATCTGGAGGAAGACATTCTTAAGCAGCAAAGCATTCAAGAGGTGACTTGTGTGCTGCAAAAGGCATTCAGTTTTAAAAGGGAAGCAGAGAATACAAGTTCAGAAAATTTGCAGCCTGGCAATAGAAATGCGATAGAAAAGAAAGTCTCATCTCAGAGGAGAAATTTAAGCCAGCTGCAAAAATTTGCATAAGTAATGAGGAGCTGAATGTTTATCCCAAAGACAATGGGGAAAATGTCTCCAGGGCATGCCAGAGACCTTTGCGACAGCCTCTCCCAACACAGACCCAGAGGTCTAGGAAGGAAAAATGATTTCGTTGGCAGGGCCCAGGTTCCCTGTGCTGTCTGCCGCCAAAGGACTTGGTGCCCTGCATCACAGCTGCTCCAGTCATGGCTGAAGGGGGCCAACATGGAGCTCAGGTTGTGGCTTCAGAGGCTGCAAGCCCCAAGCCTTGGCAGCTTCCACATGGTGTTGAGCCTGAGGGTGCACAGAAGCCAAGAATTGGTGTTTGGGAGCCTCTGCTTAGATTTCAGAAGATGTGTGGAAATCCCTAGATGCTCAGGCAGAAATTTGCCACAGGGGCGGGACTCCCATGGAGAATCTCTGCTAGGGCAGTGCAGTAGGGAAAGGTGGGGTTGGAGCCCCCACACAGCGTCCCTACTGGGGCACCACCTAGTGGAGCTGTGAGAAGAGGGCCACCATCCTCCAGATCCCAGAATGACAGATCCACCAACAGCTTGCTCCCTGCACCTCAAAAAGCCATAGGCACTCAATGCCAGCCCAAGAAAGCAGCTGGGAGGGGGGCTGTACCCTGCAAAGTCACAGGAGTGGAGCTGCCCAAGAGCATGGAAACCCACCTCTTGCATCAGCATGACCTGGATGCGAGACCTAGAGTCAAAGGAGATCATTCTGGAACTTTAAAATTTGTCCCACCATATTTCAGACTTGCATGGGCCCTGTAACTCCTTTATTTTTGCCAATTTATCCTATTTGGCATGGCTATATTTACACAATACCTGTACCCCCATTGTATCTAGGAAGTAACTAGCTTGCTTTTGATTTTACAAGCTTATAGGTGGAAGGGACTTGCCTTGTCTCAGAGACTTTGGACTGTGGACTTTTGGGTTAATGCTGAAATGATTTAAGACTTTGGGGGATTGTTGGGAAGGTATGATTGGTTTATAAATGTGGGGACATGGGACTTGGAGGGTCCAGGGACAGAATGATATTGTTTGGCTGTGTCTCCACCCAAATCTCATCCTGAATTGTACTCCCATAATTCCCGCATATTGTGGGAGAGACCGGGTGGAAGATGATTTAAATCACGGGGGCAGTTTCCCCCATACTGTGCCCATTCTAGTAAATATGTCTCATGAGATCTGATGGTTTTATCATGACTTTCTGCTTTTGCATATTCCTCATTTTCTCTTGCTACCACCATGTGAGAAGTGCCTTTCGCCTCCTGCTGTGATTTGGCCTCCCCAGCCATGTGGAACAGTAAGTCCAGTTAAACCTCTTTTCTCAGTCTCGCGTATGTCTTTATCAGCAGCATGAAAACGGACTAATACATGTGTAAAATGTGTTTTATCCTGCTGCTGAAGACCTAATACTCTCTCATTGATTACTATTCTCTTCCAGGTAACTATTTAGAGCAGGGATATTTTACTTATTTTTGAGAACTATAATTGCTATCATAGTCTGTTGAGTAAATGACTTCTAGTTACTGTTAATAAATTTTAAAAATACATTTAATTTCCAGTAAGGGTAAATTAACATGTATTTACTTAGCATTCCTTATGAATTGGACACTGAAATGAGATACAAGGTTATGTGATGTATGGATTTATCATTCTCCCTCTCTTTCTTCACTTTCAAAGCCAAATTAATAAGAAAGTCATAAAATATGTTGTCTCTACTGCTTCAACTTTTATTTACTCCTTAATTTTTGTAGTCTCAGCAACGTACCAAGATGTAACAGTCTCTTGTCATAAGTTTTTTGTTCTACCTCCAAGAAAATTAAAGAATGTGAACACAAAGGTGAAGTTAGAGTGAATGTTCAATAAGTGAAAGAAGAAAACTCTCTGCCAGCAGAGATGGGGCGTTGAATGGAGTGCCCCTTATGAGGCTGAGGTCCAGGGATTTTATGGACTTATGGACTGGGAAGGGGAAGGAATGTGCTTAGTCTGCGGGTTGTCTTGGAGAATGTGTAACTTAGCATGACCCAGGGCCTTGGCCCGGGACCAATCAGGGGCTGAAGTGATGATTCATAGAGGCCGCTAAGCTTGGCCCAGGATCTATCAGTAGTTGAAGTGAAAGTTTGACCTTGGACCTTGGCCAGAGACCAACCATGGGTTGAAATGATGATTCATGGAGACCAGACACGCAGTCAAAAAGGAAAGAACCCACTGTGCCCATGCCCACAAAAGGAGAAGAAACTTTTCTTGGGAACGTGCTGACTATACAAAGGACATAGGCATTTCTATGGCAGGCCTTGTTCACTTATCTGAGTGAACTGGAGGTTTGTGCAAGTTTTTATCAAGATGGTCTTGAGATTTTTCTATCTGTGCAGCTGTGAGCCTGTCTCTAGGCACAACACCCTGTGCTAGTTTCCTTATCTGTGTCTGCAGCCTGAATTTTTCCCCAGACTGCTTTGTATGTCATGTGGGGATGAGGCACTGACCCATGGACCCGGGGAGTCTCCAGGGACCCTTCCCTTGCTATCTGCCTAAGGCAAGCTAACTAACTCCCTTCAAATTCACTGAGATTCAAATTATTATTGTTATTCCACCGAAACTATTTACTTCAAGAGAAGTAGTATTAATCCCCATGTTGCTCTCTCTCTCTCTCTATATGTCTTACTTGAACTTCCTGCTTTCCATATCTAGGCATATTAATTACCATATAATAAATTATTTAGCTCAATAATAAAGGCTCTGAATTGGATTATCTGAGTTATTTGGGTTAGTTAAATTAATTGTGACATAAAATTGAACAGAAATATCTACCTCTTTATAGCCTCCATTTTGAGTATTTTGGGAGTTTTCATAGGATCTCCTTTAGGCTTTATTTATACACCTTAGTTAATAAAAGAAAATAACATTGTGTGAATGTGTGTGTTTACAGTTGTATATCACATATTGTGCCTAAACTGATTTGGCAAAGAAATTGTAGGCCAGCCAAAAATGAGTTGGTGGAAAAAGTTGCAATAGTCACGTTCTTGCAACATAAAGCCCATGGAAATAGTATCTTTATTTTTTGAGATGGAGTCTCTCTCTGTCACCTAGGCTGTAGTGCAGTGGCACGATCTTGGCTCACTGCAACCTCCGCTTTCCTGGATCAAGCGATTCTCCTGCCTCAGCCTCTTGAGATGGGATTACAGGGGTGTGCCACCATGCCTGGCGAATTGTTTTGTATTTTTTTGTAGAGACAGGGTTTTACCATGTTGCCCAGTCTGTCTGGAACTCCTGACCTCAAGTGATCTGCCCACCTTGGCATCCCAAAGTGCTGGGATTACAGGCGTGAGCCACTGCCCCCAGCCAGAAATAGTATCTTGAAGGGAAGTTTACTTGTGAGTACTATTTGTGAGGAAATTACTTGCATAGGTCAGCAGTTGATTGGTTTATGGTTTAGGTGCAGTTCTAAATTTCAATAAACTTTTCCCATTATTGCAAGTTTCATGCAATACTCTACAGTAATTTTATTTTGTTCAACAATGAGTTTCACATTTAGAGACTGTAATAATGTACCTTCCTAATTTTATTAAAAGTTCTTCAGGACAAAAGGCAGTATATAATGTGAGCATGAGATAAGCGGAATAATTTAAAATAGAACTCAAATGTTGTTAAATATATACAGCTAGAAACATTACACATGAACCCTATTGACAAGCATTTTATTGAACAACATTTAAAGCTCTTCTTGCTTTCAAACATATGCAGGAAAAACAGAAGAACAGAACTGAATGATGGTGTCAATGAAAGAAATAGATATATTGCCTTAACACAACAGTGACAGTAGCACTACATGAAGAAACAGACAAAATACATATGAAATATAAGATATCTAAGACATTATAGTCTGCAGATATGAAAATGGCTTGGATAGTTAATGCTATTAAAACATAGACAGGGCTTCGGTCTCAGTACCATAGTTATCTTAAACAATACCCTGCCATTACAGTGTAATAGAAATTTGCTAGCTTAACAAACTACTTACTATTCAAAGGCAGAAAAAGAGTGGAATTTGTCATATACATGCAATCAAATGACCTTGGACACTTCTGCGTAATGGAAAATATATTAACAGCAGTTTAAAAGACAGTGTAATTCTTACTCTGTCTCCAGAAGTCAATTAGAAAAGCAACAGAAGAAAACAAATTTAACATTAATTTAAGAAACATTTATAAAATGTCTATGCATGCGCCAGGCACTGGGAACAGTATAATAAATAAAACAATAGTCTTTCAACATTCTTGTGATGTACATACTAATGCCTTGATTTTACTGATAAGATAAGAAGTTTCTCTAAGGTAACTCGAATCCCTTAGTCTGACTCTAAAGCTCTGGTTCCTTCCAGTCGCTGTTTTCCAGTACTTCATGGCAGCCTCAAATAGTAATATGGATGGCAGTGGCTCCACCCTCCTGGGTGGGGCTACAGCCACCCAAACTGCATCTGTGCATCCCAGCCTCCTTGTGCTCTTGCGGGAGAGCCAGGAGCAGGCAGGATCTGCCTTTCCAGGTGTGGCTGCGGCCACCCTCCCAAGTGCAGGGGCCAGGTGTCTCTGCAGCATGCACCCTTGGGGGCTGCAGGAAGGACTCTCATGTCTCTGCAGGCTTGGGGGTGTCTGTCTCACCTCTCTCCACTCTTGACACCTCCTCCAATCTCAGAGTGAGGATTGAGGCCGAGCCCAGGGTCCATGAATGGTGGCTGGAGGCAGATTGATTCCTGGGCAGAAGAAGGTGGGTCCCCAGTAAGTCCCCATATTCGGGTTAGGGAGGGCCTGAAGGTGAGGGACAAGGCTGCCAGTCCCATGGACCAGAGTGGGGACTCATAGTGCCTCTTTGGGGCCCATCCATGGCTGCCCATGGCCCAGTCAGCATGCATTTCCTTGCCTCTGATGTCCATAAAAGCCTTGGGCTCAGCCAGAGTAGGGCAGAGGATGGCCAGAGGACAAAGAGGGCAGGGAGACGATGGGAGGACCAGCAGCAGACAGAAGTACTTTTGCTGCTGATAGCAGAGATGATGGGACAGCCTGCTGCACAGAGCAGTACCCTTTCCACTGAGAGCTGCCGAGATGACCTGCCAGCAGAGAGGAGGTACCCTCTCTGCTGAAAGCTTCAGAGACCTGCAGAGATGTCTGAATGACTTGCCTGTGGAGAAGAGCCACCCTCTCCAGGGCCTCCTCTCTACTGAGAGCTGAACACTCAATGGACAACCGGCCTGCAGAGAGGAGCTCCCCACTCCACTGAGCTGTTGTAACACTAAATAAAACTCTTCTTCCTCACCCTTCACTTGTCTGTGTACCACATTCTTCCTGGACACAGGATGAGAACTTGGGCAAAGGTGCTGCAGTCACAGATGTTTCTGGCCAGAAAAAAATCGACCCTCCAGAGATCCCATAACAATATAATTGAGGATGCGCCTTCAAATGATAATAACTTGTATAGATCTATTATTAATTTGCATACCAATGCTTCAGTTTCATTTACAATTGAATGAAATTCTGGTTGCTCATCTTCCATTATAGCCAGATGACCTACTCTTCAACCATTTTAAGTTCTCACAGTGCCTCAAAAGTGCCCTGCTCCTTTTCACTTCTAACCTTTGAAACAGGAAGTTCCCAAGGCTTAAAGTTGTTCCCCTTAACCTCAGCCTCCTCTTTTTCAGGTCTCTAAGCTAAATGACATTTACTGCAGCAAATCTTGCCTAAACACTGCTTCCCTGGCAGCAGCTGCTGAATTATCATTTTTGGAAAGGCAATGTGATAACTGTCAAACCATCACCCTATTAGATTGCCTGACATTCCTGATGGATGGGTGGCGAGAGCCCTCTTCTGCCCTACTCATGCCTGTAACTGCAACAGAACTGCTGTGTTTAAACATTAGTTTGGCAACTATGGGATGAATGTGATGGGACAGACTAGGTATCAGAAGCAGAGGTTCCTGTATGTGAAGCAGGTCAAGATTTTCTAAGTTAGAAACTGGTAAGATAAAGGGAAGACATGTGGATTTCTCCAATAATCTCTCAAACTTCACCTTCTCCCTGGTGGTGGCAGGGGTAGTGGAGGTACGGGGGACTTGGGAGGCTTTATCTGTTTGTTTTCATGCTCTCTCAAAAATGGATTTCTGGTACAAGAAAAATTCTGAGAAACCATACATATAATTATTTCTCATCATAATTAAATATTTTATGTATGTATCTTAAATTTTTAGCTATCTCTCTGACTGGGTAAATAGATAAAAGTTATATATAAGTTATTAAAATAACAGCATTGATTTTGAATCCATTAAAAAGTCTTTTCAACCTGATCCAGCACACTCACCAGCTCGTATGAATTATATTCATCTGAAAGTGCCCTTCACTACCTTCCCCCAAACCTTGGAAATAAGATTAGTAAGTGAACGACCAGTTGTCCTTCGGTATGTTTTAGAATAAGGAGAACACAACCTAGCGTCCACAACTGATCTGTTACTCCCCTAAATCAACCTTGCTAAGTTTTTTGAGACTTGACAGGGAAAACAAATTTCTAATGCATGTACATCCTTCCTGAAAAGATTCCATGTTTTCAAGAAGGGATATTATTTCTGAGCGAATAATATGAAGAGGAAGGAAAGGGGGTCACTTATATAGTTGAATAAATCAGCTCAGTCAACAATCCTGGTGAATAATGGAGAGTCAAATAATGCATAGAGAGTACTTCTGGGTCCTGGTTGGCTATCCAGAAATAATGTTAACAGCTAATTACATATCCAGATACAGGGAGCCAGGGCAAAATTAAAAAAAAAAAAAAGTACTTGCAGTTTGTTTTGAAGAAATGGTCAGCCACGACCCTGAATGAGTTTGAGGTTTCCAAACACAAGCAAAAATTGTGTTCTAATTATAGCCAATCCATTTTCTTGAAATTTTATTAATCAAGTTATAAAATCCAATTTATTATCTTACTTGTTTCTTTGTTAGTCCTGTTTGTTGTTTTGTACAAAATTTTACAGGTATTTTAATTATTGAAAAAAACTATCTTTGCAGTGTATTATTAATATCATACTATTCCTTATTTCTGTAGTTAAATTGCCTTACAGATGTAATTTTGTCTCAACATAGATTCTAAGATCCATGAAGGTAGTTACCTTTTCATAATGGTTTATCTAGATATTTAAAGTCCAAATAATTACTTATCATTTCTTGGTAGCTTTCAATATATGCAAAACATTTAAAATAATTTTTGAGTTTTTGAAAGAAATTTAAAGATGTACGGCATATCAAAAGATCAGATATTTTAAAAGTTTATTCATGTTCTTAAAAATATATGAAAACATTTCTTGAAGCATCAGACTCATTTTCACCCTTGTGATATCTTTGGAATTTACATAGCATTCTCTCTGAACAAGTCACTAGCAATCTAAATACTCTTTATTACAATTGCAAAATGATTATGAGATCAGTGCATCCAGAAATAATTCTTTAAAAAAATTTGTGATACACTTTAAAGATAGAGCTAATTTTCCTAGAATAAATTATTAACAACCCGTGTATAACACATAGCTAATAATAATGTTAAGATCAATTTTAAAATAAATTATGTTATACCAGTGAGACTAAGCAGTAATACCTCTGAGATGAAAATATTTAGTAACTTTATATACAAGTACTAAAATTTTTTAAATATACCAGGTATTAATGTATATTTTGATTGTGTATTATTGAATGTGTATTCAATCTCCATGAATGAAAGTACATTCTGGTGAAAATTCATTTTCACAAACTTTTTCAGACCACTCTCATGACAAGGTAAATATGACTTATTCCTGAGCAAGAAATTAATGGGATTTAGTCCTGAAAGTATATCATAAAGAAGTACGAAAAATGCTGAAATCCACCTGTCAGGAAATTGACTCCACAATCTATTCAAACAATGAAATGTTATCTTTCAAACTCAGGAAATTATGGAACTGTGGATGTGACACAGCCATTGCTGAAAAATATGTTTGTTGGCAGGTAAGGATGGAGAAGTGTATCTGTGGGGAGGGATAGTATAAACTATAATAAGTAAATTAGCAATATAATGTAAAATACTCATACAAATGTGTAATCCAGTTTTGAAATTTTGTATATCCCAAACATTAAATAAGACATTTTATTTTATACTTTTAATACCAAGACTACCTTGTTTACAGTTAAATGTTGAATAGATACACTTCATTTATTTGCTTATCTTTTTGATATCATTTCAATTAAGCCATTTACTTACCTGAAAAATGGCTAAGAACCATGATGTAACTGATAAGAAACTTATGAGAAACTAATATTGTTTGTCAAAATATATTCCAAACTATTTGGCTTCAATATGCTTTTGTGAATATTCAATTTTAGATTTCCTTATACATTTTTCTAGTCAAAATTCACTTCTTATTGAAGAAAATCTTATGACTCCTACTCTAATTTTGCAGCATACTTGAATGAATAGACTTATTTATGGTGAACAGTAAAGAAAAGTGAAAAATAATTTTTCAAGTGTATTTTTACTTGATTTTTAAATTTTTCTGTGAATATATTGTTCCTGAATTATTCTGAAAGCTTTCACAACTCTAGGTTACTGGCACATTGATTTCACTCTCTTCACAATGGTGGTGCAACAGGAATAACCAATACATTTAGAGCTGTATTCCTTGCCCATTGAACATATGGCTAGACTATGCTGCTCTCTGAGTGCCAAGACTTTTTGACCCTTGATCAAACATTTTGATTCCCAATTGCTACTAAACATTTTATTATATACTCAAATGAAAATTCTTCTCCTTTGAGTTATTTAATCCCTAAAACAGACTCTCATTTCACAGTACACGAAGACTACTTAAAGGAATTAAGAGGTTAGGTTATCAAATTGCTAAAGTCTTCATAAAATGTGAATGCAGTTGATTAACTTCACAGAGAGAGATTTTCCTTAGAGATGCCTATGCTTAAATAATGTGGTCATACTTCAGATCACCATTTTTAAACATAAATGTTTATTCCCTGAGTGAACGGAATTCTAGACCTCATTTAAAAATCTACTTTGGCACCCTCTTTGGCAATACAACTGTATTAGTCAGTTTTCATGCTACTGATAAAGACATACCCAAGACTGGGCAATTTACAAAAGAAAGGGTTTTATGGGACTTAAAGTTTCATGTGGCTGGGGAGGTCTCATAATCATGGCAGAAAGTGAAAGGCATGTCTCACATGGCCCCATACAAGAAAAGACAGCTTGTGAAGGGATACTCCTCTTCTTAAATTCATCTGATCTCCTGAGACGTATTCAATATCACAAGAACAGCACAGGAAAGACCCGCCCCATAATTCAATCACCTCCCACCAGGTTCTTCCTGCAACCCATGGGAATTGTGGGAGTTACAATTCAAGAAGAAAATTAGGTAGGGACAAATCCAACGCATATTACTCCACTTCTGCCCCTCCCAAATCTCATGTTCTCACATTCAAAAACCAATCATGCCTTCCCAACAGACCCCAAAGTCTTAATTCGTTTCAGCATCAACTCAAAAGTCCACAGTCCAAAGTCTCATCTGAGACAAGGCAAGTCCCTTCTGCCCATGAGCATGTAAAATCAAAAGCAAGTTAGTTACTTCCTAGATACAATGTGGGTACAGGCATTGGGTAAATGCAGCCATTCCAAGTGGGAGAAATTGGTCAAAACAAAGGGGCTACAGGCCCCACGCAAGTCCGAAATCCAGCAGGGCAGTGAAATCTTAAAGCTTCAAAACAATCTCCTTTGACTCTATGTCTCGCATCTGGGTCATACTGATGCAAGATATGGGTTCCCATGGTCTTGGGCAGCTCCACCACTGTGGTTATGCAGGGTATAGCCTCACTCTCAGCTGCTTTCATAGGCTGCTGTTGAGTGTCTTTGGCTTTTCCAGGCACACGGTGCAAGCTGTGGGTGGATCTATCATTTTAGGATCTGGAGGATGGTGGCCCTCTTGTCACAGCTCCACTAGGTGCTGCTCCAGTAGAGAATCTTTGGGGGCTCTAACCACACGTTTTCTTTCTGCACTGCCCTAGTAGAGGTTCTCCATGAGAGTCCTACCCCTGCAGTAAACTTCTTCCTGGGCATCCAGGCATTTCCATACATCTTCTGAAATCTAAGTGAAGGTTCCCAAACCCCAATTCTTGACTTTGTGCACTCACAGGCTCAACACTACATGCAAGCTGCCAAGGCTTGGGGCTTGCACCTTCTGAAGCCACAACCTGAGCTCCATGTTGGCCCCTTTCAGCCGTGGCTGGAGTGGCTGGGATGCAGGGCACCAAGTCCCTAGATTGCACACAGCACAGGGACCCTGGGCCCCCCCATGAAACCACTTTTTTCTCCTAGACCTCCAGGCCCGTGATAGGAGGGGCTTCTATGAAGACCTCTGCCATGCCCTGGAGACATTTTCCTTATTATCTTGAGGACTAACATTCTGTTCCTCAATACTTAAGAAAATTTCTGCAGCTGGTTTGAATTTCACCTCAGAAAATAGTATTTTATTTTCTATCTCCTTGTCAGGCTGCAAATTTCTCAAACTTTTATGCTCTATTTCCCTTTTAAACCTGAATGCCTTTAACAGCACCCAAGTCACCTCTTGAAGGCTTTGCTGCTTAGAAATTTCTTCTGCCAGATTCCCTAAATTATCTCTCTCAAATTCAAAGCTCCACAAATCTCTAGGATGGGGGCAAAACGCCACCAATCTCTTTGCTAAAACATAGCAAGTCACCTTTGCTACAGTTCCCAACAAGTTCCTCATCTCCATCTAAGACCACCTCAGACTGCACCTTATTGTTCATGTCACTATCAGAATTTTTGTCAAGGCCTTTCAACAAGTCTCTAGGAAGTTCCAGACTTTCCTACATTTTCCTGTCTTATTCTGAGTCCTTCAGACTGTTCCAACCTCTGCCTGTTACCCAGTTCCAAAGTTGCTTTCACAGTTTTACGTATCTTTTCAGCAGAACCCCACTCTAGTGGTAGCAATTTTCTGTATTCGTTCATTTTCATGCTGCAGATAAAGACATACCCAAGACTGGGCAATTTAGAAAAGAAAGCGGTTTATTGGACTTACAGTTCCACATGGCTGCAGAGGCCTCATAATCATGGTGGAAGGTGAAAGGCACGTCTCACATGGCAGCAGACAAGAGAAGAGAGCTTGCAGGGAAACTCCCCTTTTTAAATCATCAGATCTCATGAGACTCATTAACTATCATGAGAACAGCACAGGAAAGACCTGCTCCCTTAATGCAATCACCTCCCACCAGGCTCCTCCCACGACCCATGGGAACTGCAGAAGTTACAATTCAAGATGTGATTTGGGTGGGGACACAGCCAAACCATATCAACAAAAAACCATTAAATTATAAAATTCTTAGGTCTATAATGTTGTAAGTCAGAAGAGTGAATGATACATTCTTAAACTCATATTTTTCTAAGTAATTTCTAAAACTTCCACTTTTGTGCAACAGGTTAAACCTCCCGTTATATAATTTAATTAACAAACTGGCATTCTTAATCACAATTGACTAAATTACCACAATTTGTTCAGTAAAATTTTTGTTCAAATTATGAATGCCAATGTGAATACCAAAATTGAAAGAAGAATATTTAGTTGGATCTGGAGTTTGCCTTTCATGAGATATGTGACTTTGGATAAAAACTAACGGAGGCTTTTTTTTTTTTTAATCCATATCCTGTATACATTGTAGCATATTGGTCCAGACAGAGAAGAGGCATTGATTCTGAATGTCTTGGCTTGAATATTAGTCCTGTGACTAACTAGCAATATAACCTAGGATAAATGATTTAATCTTTCTATGCTTTAGTTTTCTCATTATGAAATGGAGGTAATAAGAGGGTTTTGAGGAGTAAATGAGTTAATGTGTATTAAGTGACTAGAACAATACTTGGCATATAGGAATCAATAGAGAATTATTTGCTGCTATTTTTATTGTCATTGTTGATGTTATTATTATTATTATCAAACTTTGGTTGGCAGGGGAATCTGTATGGCCTTTGTAATGACTTGTAATCTACTACTTCCTCAGCCACTTTTTAAAAAATTTTAAATTATACATTAAAAAATTATAGTTTTATATGTTTATGGGATAGAAGGTGATGACATGACTTTTTATACAACCTGGAATTATTAAATAAAGCCAATTAACCTACAACCTCAAATGTTTGACATATTTTATTCTAAGAACATTTGAGATTTACTCTCTAAGCAATATTGAAATTTATAGTACTGAAATATCAACTATATTCACTATACTGTGCAACAAATCTCAATAAAAATAAAGCTTATTCCTTCTACCTAATTGAGTATTTTTCCTCTTGGGTTACCATCTCAATCCCTCCAGCCCCCCGCCTTTGTCAACCCTCACTCTAATCTCTACTTTTATGAGTTTGGGTGTTTTAGATTCCACATATAAGTGGAAACATATGGTATCTCTTTCTGTGTTTAGCTTATTTCATTTAGCATAATGACCTCCAAATTTCATCCATATTGTTAAAAATGGCAGAATTTCTTCCATTTTAAAGGCTGAATGGTGTTCCATCAGTCACTTTAATATCATGACATCTGGCTCTAATTTCTCTCTACTAATCTCTGTCACCACAATCCACTGTTCACTTGACAATTCTGCTTCATTTACTGAATCACAGTTTATTAGTTTACTAAGGGTACCATAACAAAGAGCCACAGGCTTCATGTCTTAAAAAAAAAAAAAAACACACAGAAATTTATTTTCTCACAATTCTGGAAGCTGTAAGTCCAAGATTAAAGTATCAGTAGGGGTGGTTTCTTCTGAGATGCTTCTCTCTGGTTGGCTTGCAGATTGCTGTCTTATCTCTGTGTCTGACAAAGACTGTCTGCTTGGCCAAACTTCAGTGACATTCCTCTGAGCCCTTTTTTCAGCTAGACCTCGACCTTGCCCAATTTCTTTTAAATTTCTGTCAGGCTTGCATAGCGTACTTTTAGCAAGAATCCTAATTAGTCATTTAAGAGATAATTCCCCACCCTTGATATCAGACCATGTTCAACATCCCCCACCTTTAATGTCTAAGTCCTTGGCCTGTCTTCAGAAAGAATCCTGTTAAGTTGGTTTAGCAAGAATCTCCCTAGCATTGCCTTTTAGTAATTTTCCATCCACTGGCCCCTTCAGTCTGCTGATTGGCTATAAATCACCAACTGTTTTTAAATTAGAAGTTGAGCTGTGTCTTGTCTTCCTAGCGCAATGGCCTTGAAACCTTAGTGTTTTAACAAGTGCCAGAATATTTTTTCTTTAACATGGGTTCACATAGTCTTTCCTCTGTATGTATCTGTGTCCGAATCTCCTCTTCTTATAAGAAGAGGTCACTCTAATGACCTAATTTTTTCTTAACTACATCTTTAAAGACCCAGTTTCCAAATACAGTCACACTCTGAGGTACTAGGGCTTAGGAATTTAGCATATAAACTTTGAAGGTAGACACAATTCAGCCCATAGCATGTAGTATTATTTTTTAATGCAAATCCTCACACACTCCCAGTAATTTCAAAATCCAGGTTAACAATACATAAATCACCCTTTAGTCACAGTTTCTTTAAACTTCTCATTTTTAATGCCTTTTTCTCCACTCAATAGCCACCATTCTCACTGTCATACCATGAATGTTGTCATCATCCTGAACTACTGTAGTTACTAAATCACCAGTTCAAACATCTACTTTGATCAGCATTTATCTTTCCAGGCTATTTTCTAAACTCTTCCTATTATGATTCTTCTTGTCCCTTATCAAGACTAGCATTCGAATGACCTAATTTTGTGTCCATCATCCTTCTTTTGTTTTCATTTTACTCTCTATCTATTTCAGATGCTGTGGTTTGTTATTTTAATTACTCTCATGCCACTACCTAAACCTCCTCTATCGTTTGTTATATGTACCTGAAAAATCTCCAACCCAGGCAGCCGCATGTTGGTAAAAACACATAATGGAACATTTTCTTCTTTCTTTCTTTCTTTCTTTCTTTCTTTCTTTCTTTCTTTCTTTCTTTCTTTCTTTCTTTCTTTTTCTTTC
>NW_012098999.1:1059752-1162914 GCF_000951045.1 Mandrillus leucophaeus | reverse complement strand
CTTCCTTCCTTCCTTCCTTCCTTCCTTCCTTCCTTCCTTCCTTTCTTCCTTCCTCTCTCTCTCTCTCTCTCCCCTCTTTCTTATTTCTTCTTTCTTTCTTTCTTTTTTCAGAGTCACTCTCTGTCACCCAGTCTGGAGCGCAGTGACATGATCTCAGCTCACTGCTACCTCTGCCTCCTGGGTTCAAGCGATTCTCCTGCTTCAGCCTCCCAACTGGCATCTGCCACCACGCCTGGCTAATTTTTGTATTTTTAGTAGGGATGGGGTTTTGCCATGTTTGCCAGGCTGGTCTTGAACGCCTTACCTCAGGTGATCCCCCTGCCTCCATCTCCCAAAGTGTTGGGATTACAGGCGTGAGCCACTGCACCCAGCTAATGGAAGATTTTCATCACTAAAAGTTCATAGTCACCAAACTAAACTGAGCCTTAAACAGTACTAAATAATTTACTAGAGTTCTCTGGCCAAATCACTCCTCTAATTTGCCTGAGAACAATATTAGACCTCTTTCTTCTACACACTGAACTTTTTTGTCTTCTAGATTTAACAAAATCCTTAGGTAAAAAAAGCCTTCATGGTTCTGCCACTAAATATGTCCTCACCCATCTCTCTCTTCTTGTCTTCTTCCTACACAAAAACTATTATTTCATCTGTATTCTGGTTCTCTTTCCCTTAGTTTTCTCCAGAAACTTACATTACTAGTCCCTGTTTCTCTTATATCTTTTCTTCTCTTTCTCTACTGGGTCCTCTTTTTAATTATTTTAGTCTCTCCTATTAAAATCAAACAGATTTCAACTACTTTTCTTTCTCATAGCCCCATTTGCCCAGCACAGACATACTACTGTCAGCTAAATTTCCCAAAACTTGTCTCCTTTAACTCCAAGGAACTCCTCAATCCCCTAAATATGGCTTTTATTTCTAATATAAGACTAAGATTATTCTTTCTTAGGTTACTGTTGACCTTCATACTTTTAAATCCAATGAAAACATTTCAGCAATTTTAATAACAGCTCACTTGTACATAGTTTTAAAGGGCATACTTTTCAAAGATTTTATGTTAGTTTATTATAAACATTTACCCAGTGTGTTATTTTTTCGAGTTAATACAAGTAGGTATTTTTCTTACACCTACTCTTCATATTTTTTTTCTTTTGACAGAGTCATCCTATACCAAGTGGATTTTCAGCAGCACAACAAGAAAAGGTCTTCACACTGCTCAGAAATGTAAGTTTTAATCTGGCATATTATTTCCCAATGAATTTTTTAGTCAAGATTTTAGGGACAGCTCTGTATTCAGGTGAAACAGGTATAATTTGAGTGGTAATAAAAGATCAGCCATTAAAAAACATTCTTCCGGGTGTCTTGATACAATATTTGAATTTCTCACTAATTAGTCTTATTCGTTAAGGACTCTCTAGACATGAATACATTATCATCTTTGAAATTAAGGCCTTGGGTTGCTTGGGGAAAGTAAACTATCAGCTGCCTAATGTGTTTACAGAGAATGATCTGCGGGATCAACCCATTATCCTTTAAGTAAACAGTATTCTAAGGAATGCAATACTGAGCAGTATTCTGAAAGGGGATTTCCAAGATTAGAAAAGGATCAAAAGTTGCCTTGCACCTTGGTAAAAGTACGTTGCTATGTACTACTAATCAATGGTGGCAAAAAGTAATAGGAGCCTTGATGTGCTTGTGTATGTACATATGTAAACCTATACCTGTGTGTGTGTGATTGAATGTGTGCAGTGTGATGAATGCTAAATAAAAACTGGAAATAGCAAAGTGAAAGGGATCATGTTTATACAAGAAATAACCCAATTGTAGTGCGTATCCATGATGTATATGACTCAAACGGAAGCGTGAAGTATTTGGAGTTAGAAAACTTGGAGTTTGACATCCCACTAGGCCAATGATTAGCTTGTGATCTTGGACAAAAAGTAATTTGCACCATGTGGATGCACAAGAAATTTTTATTTAATTTTATTAAAATATGTACAAAAAGCAGACATGCTAACACTAATCTCAAATCATATGTAAAAATGTATCTTTCTATTTTACTACCCTATACTCACAAATTTATTTTAACAGGAATTTTTTTAACAGTGACATGAATTACATCATCATGACATGGAATAAAATTAATTTTAGATCTATTATGTTTTTATATTTATTTTTACTTTAGAAATAAATAGACTAAGGAATATTTAATGTTTTCCATTAGTTAAATGTGTGTGATGTAATTGACATAGAAGAGCATGGTAGGGAGGAGTTAAATGAAAAGCCTTTATATTCGTAATACTGTCTGCCTCCATTTCTGCTTCAGAAGAGCTGTAAAAATATTATTTATGACACTAGATTTTTGCAGGTCAAAATAATAAAATGCAAGTATATTTGTATTAGTTAAAACATAAATATAAGTTAAGATCTGCATACTGCCTAAAATGATAATAAAGGTATTAGCAAAAATCTTAATACATTATAAAATAGATAATAAAAAATGTTAGGTTTCTGTATATGTACACACACACACACACACACACAAACACACAATCACAGATATGGAACATTTGTTTCAAAGAAAACTGTCAAGGCAGAGAGTCCAGAAAACAGAGAAGATGAGTGAGGAAGATACATAGATAGATGGAAGAGAAAATAACTCTAACCCTGGGCTTGAATTGATAGACGAAGCTCCTAGCTATCGTTTCATATATCAAACTACGTCAAATTGAAGTTATAGAAATTTCAAGCACACCACTTCAAGATACAGCATTTTCACAGAGCCATTCAATGAACTTCTTCCACCTTAGAATGTTGCATATGGTAGCCCTACAGTTGTTCTTATGTGCCATGAGCTCTTGAGAAGGGCTAGGGTTTGTTACGTTATCTATGGAAGTTTATTGCTCTTCTAGGGGCAATAGAAATAAGATACAGAGTAGGATGGAGAAAAAATAAACATGCTTTCGGAGAAAGCTTACTCTTTTTGCCTTTTGTTCTTGATGTATATATAATGTTAGGGCAAATGCTGTTGTTTACAAAGAAAATAAATTAAAACATTTAATTTGAGTTTTAAAAATTCAAACCCCAATATGGGTTGTTTTAATTTGCTATGCGAAAATTTAGTCAAAATAAAATGGTTTCGTTAACTGCTAAATCCAAAATACTAAAGAATTTTAGATCCTTATCCATCAAGTGTCCTAGTTGTATATAGTGACTCGAAAATATTTCTGTGATTCTAGACAGGAGTTATATTAGTTTTTCTTGAAAGCATGTATCAAGACTTCTGTTTCCACCAAGATGGAGTAGTTCCATTCTTTCCTCTACTCTTTACAGCTAAAAGCCTCTGAATACAAAAACAAGCATAGAAGTATTAAGAAACAAGGCAAAGAGACCAGGGACATCTGTGTTGATGAATAATATGGTGGTGAGAGTGAGTTCCCTGATTTTCTTACTGCCTTTCATATATCCCACACACAACACTGCAAAGACCTGCAACTTGGAACCACCAACAGACACAAATGAACAAAAAAGCACGAAAAAGAAGCTTGTGCTCCCTAACAAAACAAAACAAAAAAACAAGCAGAAAGGGTGGTCTAACAACAGAAATCCTTTTTGGCAATACCTGCTCTATCTCCTCCATCCTCTTCACTCTTCCCCACTCCACATAATACAGGCAGTGCTTCTATTTCTCTGAAAGATGGTATCAGCAAGGCAAATTAGAGTGAGCTAATCTCCCATCACACGGCAGAAGTAGAAGGCGGCAATTCAATTCCTGGCCGGGCAGTGTCTGAGGAGGCACCTGATATTCCATTCTCTAGTTACCAGTCTACATCATTGAACACCTGTTAAATTTCTTAGGATCATATAATAATTTATATAAATTGGACTAAACTATAAATTATTTGAGGACAGACAATATTCATTTTTTTCATTACTGTGTACCCATCTGTAGCATAGTGTCTGGTATATAGCAGGCACTCAGTATACGTGTTCTTGAATCAATAAATTAATTAACATATGTGGTCATCCGTTGTCTGTATTTATTTTAGATGTCAATTCACACAAGTTGTCTAAGAAGCCTGAGCCATAACTTTTGAATTCATTTTAATTTATTATAGAGTCATATAACTCTATTTGTAAAAAAAGTTGTCATCAAACAGTTATATTATCAAATAAAACTAATTCTCATTATTTCAGCACATGCATTCACTACCTCAAGCCTTCGCACAGATGTGTTAGTTCATTGAGAGAATGGTGAGAAAGTCTATCATTAGATAACATTACACCATAGACTGGAAAATTCTCATGATACTGTTTTGTTTCCACTATCAACAATTCCCTGTACTCCCATTGTTCTTTGTAACCAGCTTTGTTATTTCAGGGAACAGGCCATCAAAGGCTAGTTCCCCAACATATATCCGATGGTAGTAAATCTTCGTCTAAAATGTCATTCATAGGTTTAAAATTATTTTTTCCCCTGGCTCTTTAAATATCTTGTCAAATGTTTAATGTTTCCAATGACCCTTCACCAGAGTACTGTAGTCAGGATGACATCAGAAACTGCTGATTATTTCATTTTTTACAAATCGCCTTATTTCCTTTACTAACCCCAGGTTTACAGGAGATCGTAAATGTGGTGGCAGGAAGTATCTAGGCTTTATGTAAGACTGAAAGTCTAGTTTTGACTCATGGAATTTGAATGTGCAAAAAAACTTACTCTGAGGAAGCAGTTACACTGAAAATTCCTAGGCCAACCATATGAAAAATATAATTACATTTGGAACCTCACTCTAATCCCACCCTCCAATGCCACCCTTCAAATTAATGACTGACACTCATCTTATAATAGGGTTTTCTACTATTTTATAAAATTTAATTCTGTTAGATTTATGTATACATCTATTTGTGCACATTATATCAAAAACCAATAATATTCAACATAATCCAACTTTCCAAGGAAAATAAAAAGTTTAATTAGATAAAATAAAGATTCTCCCTTAATTTCTCCATATGTATGTTAATCTTTGTAGCATTCGATATAAATCTCAGTGCTAGAAAAGAGTTTGTCTATTTAATACACAGTATCTTTTTCTAACCCTTCTCTCATTCTGTACTAAAACACTGCCAGTGTAGTACTTTGAGGAGCAATAAATTTAAAACATTTTATAGTTCTGCTGTAAATTCCATCTTTAGAACCGGGGAGAAGAGGGAAATTAGACCCTAAAGGAGTGAAAATTGAGGTAGTACATGTCTCTCCTATCTTCTGACGTACAGTGCTGTCTTCTGGTATGATTTTCTGTTTGTTTCTGGTTTTCACATAAACTAGAAGTACAGGGAAAGAAGGTAGTTACGGGAACATGGTACATTGCCGAACTTTATAAAAGTCTATCTATATTCTCAAATGTTAAGGCCAATATTAAATGTTTGGCTAGCACACTGTTATCTTGTTTCAATGTCAACAGGCATTATAACCACATACATTTTCTTTATCTCTAGCTTAAACTTCGAACAAGGAGACGCTTTTCTTCCTAGGCTGCCATGAGAGAAAATAAATAATAACTTTTTAAAATTCTGCTTCCATGACCATAATTAAAGACTGTATTATATTTTCTTTCAGTGCTTCCCTAGGTCAACAGATTTAAATGCTTGTAATCTCTAATCTTGTAGATTATTTCTCAATTTTGACCTTATATTTGGTTTTTCTTGATGTGCTTACAGTCTCTGCATTTTAATAGCATGCACATACTCTGAATATTTTACTGTCTGTCTTGTTAAGGAAAAAATATTTTACCTATTAAAAACTCATTCAGACATGACAAATTTTAACTTTTCTAGATTTCTTATAGAAATATAAATGTTGCTTTTAAGCAGTGGCATTCAATGCCCATTTTTCTGCTTTTATATATAACTTCTTAATATTTACAACTGTTGTAATAATTTAACCAATTTTATTATTTTTCACTTACTTCCAATAAAAACCATTTGACAAACTTGGCTAAATTACCCACTTTATTGAATAATTAACAGTTCAAATTCAGCGACTGTTTTAAGCATTAAGCCAAGTGAAAACACCATGTGTTTTCAGAATTTTAAAAATATTAGTTCCCTCTCAAAGTTTTAAATTATATGCATGTTACAGTTAAAGGTTGTCAATTTTTTTAGGTCAGTCTTGATGTCTTTAATAGATAACATTTTACATAATGCATGCAGTAAGTGAAATTGAGAAAAAAATATTAAATTGAGAAAAAACAGATAAAATTCCAATTAAAATACGTCATCACAAAATTATGAACATTCTTTCTTAAATCTATATTCATGAAATTTTTAACCTGTATACACTGTGAGTGAATTTCTGAGCTGGAAAATAAAACCAACTTCATATCAGGACTGAACTAGGTCAAAATATTTCAACAAAATTTCAAATGCTAACACACAAAAGGCATGAATTTCAAAGATACTCATTGTGTATTATAGTTATTTAACGTTTAGACGGAATGTTTTATTTGCAATGTGCTTATGCAAACACTTAGTTGGTCATGCAAATAAACAATAAAAAGCAATATCGGCTATTTTTTTAAATCAGCTTGGCCATCACTGACTGTATTTTTTAATAATAAGGCACTGGTAAGAAAGTGATTACTGACTACGTCATATTGTGTCTTTCTTTGGTGAATTAGTGACACATCTATACTCTCCTTATATTTGTAAAGTATTTTTGGGGGATATACTTCCAATCTAACTCACTGCAGTAACTTTTCTCTGTGTCAAGCAGAACACCAAAACACTGTTACTGAAACTTCCTGTGTGAGTATCCTTAATTGCAAAAGTACTGTAGCCACGTATACAAGTCAAACTTGCAATTCATTATTCATAGTATTTTATACTTAATGGTCACTAAAAATATGATAATTATAGAGTTAAATTCTGTTAGATTTTTGACAGCCTTATATGTCAGATTTAGCCTAGTAAACATTGATATCTGAGAGACGCAGCATATATAGGTTTAACAATGTCATAGCAAGTTAACACTAAAATCTACAAAATAATTCAAAATAAATCGGCAAATGGTAGAGATAATTAAAAGTGACTACTTTATAAGAATGCAGGTATTCCTCAGGGTGATTCATTTTGAGCCCTAATGATGCCAAAGATGGCTACTATTTTCAAGAGCTACCTTCGGAAATGTAACAGAAACATACATGACTGATAGGTCTCTTCTCAGGGAAGACACTACGGGGCAACCCTTTTTTATTAACTCACGTTTTAGAGACCCCAGTGAAAAACCTGGATGCGTCCTAAAGTATTAAGATGGTCTACAAATCACTTCATCACACCCTGGTTTCTATGGGTTTAGTAGCATGATGATTATAGGCCATAGGTAAAAGAGTAACTCTAGAACAGTGATAGAAAGTGCCGAAAGGCTGTTGCAAGAGACAATTCTTCTTGGACTTCTTATGTTCCTATACATCTTGCTGAGTTGCCAAGAATGACAGGCCCTAAATGTTCTTTACTACGCCATTTTTTCAAAGTTGAATTTACAAGAAACAGTCTTGAGGAATAAGGTAATATCTTCTCCACAAACCAGACAGAGTTCGATTGTTCACTACTTGAAACAAATGTAGTGGATTTTCCAAGTACTGTTTCCAACTGTGATGCAGACTCCCGTGTCTGTATCCTTTTCGGACACACCACATTGTCCCTATGGGAATTGTGGACAAGGGAGACCCACACAAAAACGTTGATGTTCAAGCTGCTTCCTGTGCCATGGGAAATGAAGTCTGCTCTGCCTGTCCCAGGAATTTTATGTGTTCTGCCAGCATCCTTGAAACAGTTACATGTGAACTCAGTAGCTAGTGAATAGGGTAAAATTAAGTCCCAGGGATGATAGGAAACATTATCAGCATCACTTATTGGGGCTTTATCAAATCACATACCACTTTCAGGTACTCTACTTCCATCATCACTATCGTAATCATTATGAGAATCAATGCCAAGGGAGATGATTATTCGCCATTTTTTATTGGTGAGATTTAAATCCCTCAGATGTGTTGAGATTCGAAAAGGCTGAGACTCACTGAGTTACCAAGTTGGCCTTTGTCCTTTTATCATTTCTGATTGGTAAACTTCACTCCTTTTTTCTCTTCCTTTAATTCAGAAACCCAGGTTTTTCATAAATGAATGTGTTAGATCTGTATGGCCTTCACTATTAAAAAAAAAAAAGAAATGATAATTTCTTAACTCAAAAAACACATTTAAAAGTAATGAATAAGGCTGAGTGGGGTGGCTCACACTTGTAATTCCAGCACTTTGAGAGGTGGAAGTGGGTGGATTTTCGAGCCTAGAAGTTCGAGACCAGCCTGGATAACGTGATTAAACACCGTTTCTACAAAAAATTGAAAAAAATTAGCCAGGTATGGTGGTGCATCTATAGTCCCAGTTACATGGAAGGCTGAAGTGGAAAGATCACCTGAGCCTGGATGGTTGAGGCTGCAGTGAGCCATAAGCATGCCACTGCACTCCAGCCTGGGCAACAGAGTGAGATCCTGTCTCAAACAAACAAACAAACAAAAATAATGAATAGATTATGACAAGGTATATAAATTAGTGAAATTTCAACAGAAGGAGATCAATTACAACCTAATAGTGATTAGAAAACATTCACGGAGGAGGCAAAGACTTTATTTATATCCTGACAGATGGGTGAAATTTTGATGAATACAAAAAAGAGTGAATAAATATTTTAGGTGAAGAAAGTTGCTTGAGGAAAGTCATGGGAATGGGAAGATGTGAGACATTCCATAGGACAACAGGTAGATTCATTTCATTAAAACATCTCTCCATGGGAAGATTGAGAGGAAATTTAGGAGGTTTTGGTTGGGACACATTCGGAAAGACAAATAATATCTTGCATGCTTAATGCTGTAAGTATGTAGAAGGTATCTGGAGAAGCCATATTTAGGCCTGTGTGGGAAAGAGTGCTGCAAGTAATTAATAGAAGTTGTTAGTGGTTTCTGGATTGTGATCAAGGGGCACTCACGGCATATATTTGCAAGCTTTAAGATAAATTATAGAGCAATGACTCCTCTTGTTATCCTTCATTTGTGCATTGTCTTTCTACTTTTTGTAATAACTTTTCAAGGTATATTTTAGGATACCCATTTGACAGTTGAGAAAACTGAGGCTTGGTGAGACCGAATTATTCATCCCAAATCACACAGCTTACAGTAGAGGAGCTGAGGTTTGACTATAGATTTGTCTGATAATTGCATGCCTGAAAACTTTTTGAGGGTCACAGAAAACCATTAAATACTTTCTAGCAGGGAACATATATATACATATTTATGTATATAATAGTGTTTAAGAAATAGTAAACTGGTTATAGTTTGCTGGGCCAATTTAAGAGGGCAAGGGGCTGAAATAGCTAAGAGAATATTGAAGTATACCAAGTATGAGATAATCATGTTCTAACTAGTGTGGTAACAGAATGTGAAGCTGTAAACTGATTAAACTATGTAAAATGTGTGTACACAGAAATAAGGACTGCAAGATAACATGGAAAACATTTAAAATGTGGAAATGAAAGAATTTTGTAGGTCTCTTTCCTTTCTATAAAAAAGTTATTAAATTTTATGTAATATCTTATTATGTATTGTTAACAACCTAGATTTAACTGATTGAGTCAATACTGGTGTGTGCGCGCAAAACAAGCTAGTGCCATTTTAGTCTCTACTGATAGAAAGAAGGTGCCAACATAAAAAAATAATTGATGCGGCCAGAAACTTTAATCTTGTAAACATATAGGCTTTGAAGGAGTAATGGGAGTCACAATAGTTGAATTCAAATATTTAATGATCCTTATGTAGATGACAGAATAAATTAATATCCTCCTATTTCAGAGGAAAACATCAAGATCAAAGGGAATGACTACCACAACTAGATACGGGTTCAATATAAGGAAGCATTTTTTTTTTTTTTTTTTTGAGGCGGAGTCTCGCTCTGTCGCCCAGGCTGGAGTGCAGTGATGCGATCTCGGCTCACTGCAAGCTCCGCCTCCGGGGTTCACGCCATTCTCCTGCCTCAGTCTCCCGAGTAGCTGGGACTACAGGCCCCGGCCACCACGCCCAGCTAATTTTTTGTATTTTTTAGTAAAGTCGGGGTTTCACCATATTAGATAGGATGGTCTCGATCTCCCGACCTCGTGATTCACCTGTCTCGGCCTCCCAAAGTGCTGGGATTACAGGTTTGAGCCACCACGCCCGGCCTCATTTTATAAAAATAATTGTTGCACAGCATATACACAAATTGACTCAAAAGTGATCATAAACCTGAAAATAAGTGCTGAAACTAAAAATCTCATGGGACAACATAAGAGTAAAACATTGTGACTTTGGTACAAACAATAATTTCTTAAATGTAGCACCCCAAATAGAAGCAATAATTTAAAAAAAAAGATACATGGAACATCATCAAAACTGAAAATGTTTTATGCTCAAACAATACTATCAAAAGCATGAAAAGATACACAAAACAGGAGAAAATTTTTGAAAATCATGTCTCATAACAGACTTGTATCAGAATACATGAATAACTTTTACAAGTCAACAATAAAAAGATTAATTACCTAATTTCAAAATGGGAAAAATATTTGAATAGACATTTCACTAAGGAGGTGTACAAATAGCCAGTAATCACATGAATATAAAGTTCAACATCATTTTCTATCACAAAATGGAATTAACACCACAAGAAACTACCTCACACTCACCAGGGTGTCTAAAATAGAAAAGACAGACAAGTATAGGCAGAGATGTCGAGAAGTTAAAACACTCATAAAATGTTGGTGAGATTGTAAAATGGTACAACTACTTTAACAAAAAGTCTGGACGTTTCTCAAAAAGTTCACCGTAGAGTTACCAGATGACACAAAAAAATCCATTTGTAGATACATGCCCAGGAGAATTGAAAAACCATATGTCACACAAAACGTAAACAAATGTTCATGGCAATATTATTGATAATAGTCAAACAGCAGAAATAACCCACATATCCATCAACTGATAAATGGATAAAGAAAACTTGGGAGAACCATACAATGGAATGTTATTGGACAATAAAATAGAATGGAGAACTGGCACATGGTACAAAATGTATGAACATTTAAAACATGCTAAATGAAAGAAGATAAGCTTAAAAGCTACATATTGTATAATTCCATTAATATGAAATGTTTTTAATGTGCAAATTTATAGAGACAAGTTTAAATTAATGATTATTTAGGTCTAGGGCAAGGAGGGAGAAGGAAAGTGACTGTTAATGGGTTACTTTCGGAAGATGATTAAAATGTTCCAAGATTAGGTAGTTGTGATATTTCCACAGTTCTGTGAATATACTAAACACCACCGAATTGTATAATTTTAAAGGAGAAAATTTTATGGTATATACGTTATATCACAAAAATGCTGTTATTAAAATATTAAGTTTTGTATGATAACCCATGGCAGCCACCCCCAATCAAAGCTAAAAGTTTGCAAGCAGGTGCTGGAAGATTAGGGACACCACGAAAGGGATTATTGCTACACTGGGACAGATGTTGTATTAGATGTCCTCTAATTATCATTTTAATTTTAAGGTATAGAATTTTATTCTAAGAGAGAAAAATGACGTCTATAGTGAGTGTTAATTTTCAGTAAATGATTATGAAAATGTTATAATTAAAAACAACCAAATTTTGAATAACTTCTCTACAACAATAGTTCCACAGCACCAGGCCATGAATGACATTGAAATCAACAAGAGGTCTTATTAGAATAGATGTTTGAAGCTTCATCTCTAGGGCCTCTAATTTCATTAGGTGTGGGGTAATGCCTAGTAATATGTAATTTTTAAAGTTATCCGAGAGATTCTGATGCATAACTGGGTCTGAGAAACATTATTTTTAAAGAGTGTGTGTTTTTAAAGTTTGTTTATGGTTGTGCATGTTCTGAATTATCATTCAGTAGTTACTGTTAATGAGCACATCATAAATCCTACATACCTGTTATACTTCAAATACTTAACTCTGGACAAAGTTGAAGCATTACTTCCAAATAGGGATAGAGGTGTGAAATCACTGCTAAGTCATAGTATTCAAGTAGCCTCAATGATCATATTTTGAAAGAAAATTGTGTGCTGCTTTCCTCTGAAATACTTAAAACATTTAAATAAGAAATAAAAGACTAGTGGCGCTGGGAAATTTTAAAATTGGAGATCAGATTTTGCAGACTGTATAATCTCTATGTGTGTTTAAATTTTCACTGGTTCTAAATAAATTTGTATTCTTCTCTCATTATTTGTGAACTGTCCCTAGTTTTAAAATTGCTCTTTTAATTTATGTTTAATTTAAATTTATTTTAAAAGTAATTTAAATTACTATTTTAAAAGCGCTCTTAGGTGAAGTAAGTAATACCACTTTTCAGAAATGTATAATAGCTTTGGTAGGCATACAAAACACATCAGAAAAACATAAGTTATTCTTTTTCATTTTATTTTATTTTAATTACCATTTTTAAAATTTCAATTATATTCTGGGGAACAGGTGGTGTTTGTTTACATGGATAAGCTTTTTAGTGGTGTTTGTTGAGATTTTAGTGCACCCATCAGTGTAAACCATAAGCAGTGTAAACCATGAGCACTGTCTAGTCTTTTGTTCGTCACCTCCTTCCCACCCTTCCCCTTGAGTCCCCAAAGTCCATTGTATCATTCTTCTGCATTTGTGTCCTCATAGTTTAGGTTCCACTTATAAGTGAGAATGTATGATGTTTGAATTTCTATTCCTGAGTTACTTCACTTAGAATAATGATCTCTAGTGCCATCTAGGTTGCTGCGAATGTCATTATTTCATTCCTTTTTATGGCTAAATAGTATTCCATGGTATATCTATACCACATTTTCTTTATAGACTGATTAATTGATGGGCATTTGATCTGATTCTATATTCTTGCAATTGCAAATTGTGCTGCTATAAACATGTGTGAGCAAGTGTCTTTTTTATATAAGGACTTTTTTTCCTCTGTGTAGGTATCCAGAAGTGGGAATGCTGGATCAAATGGTAGATCTACTGTCAGTTCTTTAAGGAATCTCCACACTTTTCCACAGTGGTTATAGTAGTTTACATTCCCACCAGCAGTGTAAAAGTGTTCCCTTGTCATCGCATCCATGAGAACACCTATTATTTTTTGATTTTTTAATTATGACACATTCTTGCAGTAGTAAGGTGGTATCACATTGTGGTTTTGATTTGCATTTCCCTGATAATTAGTGTATTCATCTGTTTTCATGCTGCCGATCAAGACATACTCAAGACTTGGCAATTGACAAAAGAAAGAGGTTTAATTGATCTCACAGTTCTACGTGGCTGGGGAGGATTCACAATCATGGCAGAAGGCAAGGAGGAGCAAGTCACATCTTACATGTATGGCAGCAGACAAAGAGAGGGCTTGTGCAGAGAAACTCCCATTTTTAAAACCATCGGATCTCATAAGACCCATTCACTATCACGAGAACAGCACAGGAATAACCCGCCCCCATGATTCAGTCATCTCCCACCGGGTCCCTCCCACAACATGTGGGAATTAGGAGAGCTGCAAGATGAATTTGGGTGGGGACACAGAGCCAAATCATATAATTCTGTCCACAGCCCCTTCCAAATCTCATACCTTCACATTTCAAAAGCAATCATGCCTTCCCAGCAGTCCCCCAAAGTCTCAACTCATTTCCACTTCTGCCCCTCCCAAATCTCATGTTCTCACATTTAAAAACCAGTCATGCCTTCCCAACAGACCCCAAAGTCTTAACTCGTTTCAGCATTAACTCAAAAGTCCACAGTCCAAAGTCTCATCTGAGATAAGGGAAGTCTCTTTTGCCCATGAGCCTGCAAAATTAAAAGCAAGTTAGTTACTTCCTAGATACAATGGGAGACATTGGGTAAATACAACCATTCCAAATGGGAGAAATTGGCCAAAACAAAGGGGCTTCTATCTGCCATTTTTCTTCTTAATCTGTGTATAATTTTTTCTGTGTATGTGCATCTTTATAGGCCACAGTTCAATGGGTCTTATTTTTTCATCTACTCCACTGGTCTATGCTTTTATAAATTGGACAGTTTACTCCATTTATATTCATTGTTATTATTTATAAGTAAGGACTTACTCCTGCAATTGTTTTACTTCTTTTTTTCTGGATGATTTTTTTTGTCTTTTCTTCCTTCTTTCTTTTCCTCCTGTATTTCTTTTAGTAGAGGTAATTTTCACTGGTCATATGATTTAATTTTTCTTTATATTTTTTGTGTGTCTGTTACATATTTTGGTTTGAGCTTACTATGAGGCTTACAAATTCTATCTTATAACCCATTATTTTAAGCTGATAGCAAGTTAACACACTGTGTACATAAAAAAGTAAGCAAAAAGAAAACTAATGAAGACTTTATGACTTAACTTTATTTCCATTATTTTTAACTCTGTGCTGTTTCTATTTATATCTTATTATACTGTCTATGTATTGAAAAATTGTTGACCTGGTGTAGTGCCTTAGGTCTGTAATCCCAACACTTTGCCGGGCTGAGGTGTGTGGATCACGAGGTCAGGAAGGAGTTCGAGACCAGTCTGGCCAACATAGTGAAACCCGTCTCTACTAAAAAAAAAAAAAAAAAAAAAAAAAAAGAGAAAAAAATTAGCCAGGCATGGTGGTGTGCACCTGTAATCCCAGCTACTCAGGAGGCTCAGGCAGGAAAGTTATGTGAACAGGGGAGGCAGAGGTTGTAGTGAGCCTAGATAGCGCCATTGCACTCCAGCCCTGGTGACAGAGCAAGACTCTCTCAAAAAAAAAAAAAGTTGTTGCAGTTACTTTTCTTGATTGGTTTATTATTCAGTCTAAGAGTAGTTTAGACACAACAGTTACAATGTCATAATATTTTGTGTTTTTCTGTGTACTTACTATTAAAAGTGAGTTTTGTACCTTTAGGTGATTGCTTATTGCTCATTAATATTCTGGGTTTTTGTTTTTGGTTTATTTGTTTGTTTGTTTTTCTAATTGAAGTCCTCCCTTAGCATTTCTTGTAGGACCAGTCTGGAAATGATGAAATCTCTTAGCCTTTATTTGACTGAAAAATTCTTCATTTCTCTTTTAAGTTTGAAGAAACAAAGTGTTTTATGTTAAACACTAAATCATAAAGCACAAAGTGTCTTATGTTAAAAGTCAAGACCTCTTTACTTTTTCTCTGCTGCTCAGTCCTGATGCCAGCATATCACTGGATCTCACCCAAGGCCCACACAGCTATTTTGCCACATGTACTATCCTAGAGTAAATGATTGTTTTTTCTTCCGCACTTTAAATATGTCATGGCACTTTCTCCTTGCCTATATGTTTTTGAGTGAAAACTCTGCTATCAGACGTAGTGAAACTTCATAGTATGCTATTTGCTTCTTTTCTCTAGATGCTTTTAGGATCCTTTTCATGTCATTGATATTTGGAGGTTTAATTATTAAATGCCTTGAGTTAGTCTTCTTTGTTTTTAATCTGCTTGGTGTTCTATAACCTTCCTGTACTTGGATATTAAGATCTTTCTTTAGATTGGGAAGTTCTCTGTTTTTATCACTTTTGATAAACTTTCTGCCTCTGTTTCTTTCTTTGCCTCCTTTTTAAGATGAATAACTCTTAGATTTGTGCTTTTGAGTCTATTTTCTAGATCCTGTAGGTATGTTTTATTTTTTTTTTCTGTGTATCCTCTGATTGTGTATTTTCAAATAACCTGTCTTCAAGCTCTCTAATTCTTTATTTGAATCTATTAATTCTGCTATTAAAATACTCTGATTCTTCAATATACCAAAGACATTTTTCAGCTCTAGAATTTCTGCTTATTTTTAATTATTTCCATCTCTTTGTTAAATTTACCTGACAGAATTCTGAATTCCTTCTAAATGCTGTCTTGAATTTATTTGAGTTTCCTCAACACAGCTATTTTGAATTATCTGTTGGAAAGGTCATATATCTGTTTTTTCAGGATTGGTCCCTGGTACCTTACTTAGTTTATTTGGTGAGGTGACATTTCCATGGATAGTGTTGATGTTAGTAGATGTTCTTCAGTGTTTGGGCATTGAAGAGTTAAACATTTATTGTAGTCCTCACAACACAAGTCTTCTAGGCTTACTTATACCCATCCTTCCTTGGACGGCTTTCCAGATATTTAAAAGTACTTGGGTGCTGTGATATAAGCTGTATCTGCGATAGGGGGAAACCTAAAGCCCAGTATTGCTAAGTTTCTTGCAGGGTGGTAGATGTACCACTTTTATGGTCTTGGACAAGATCCAAGGGAATTATCTTGATTACCAGGCAGAGACACTTGTTCTCTTTCCTTACTTTCTTGTAACAAACAGAGTCTGTCTCTCTCTTCCGGTGGGTTGAGACAAGCACTCCTGTTGACACCACCACTGTGACTGTGCTGGCTCAGTCCTTATGCCAGCAGATAACTGGGTCTCACCCATGGCCAATGTAATCACTCCCTGGCTATTGCCTGTGTTCACTCAAGGTCCTGGGGCTCTACAATTAGTAGCTGGCAAAGTTGGCAATTCCTGTATCATTTCCTTCCTGGTAGTGAGTTCCCTCAGGCCCCAGGCAGGTTCAGCAGTGTTGTCTGAGAGCCAGAGACTGAAGTAAAAAACCCTAGAAGTGTACCTGGTATTCTATTTTACTGCAGCTGAACTGGCACTCAAACCACAAGATGCAGAGTTCTTTTTTTTGTTTTGAGACAGAGTCTCACTCTGTTGCCTGGGCTGGAGTGTGGAGTGCAGTGGCGTGATCTCGGCTCACTGCAACCTCCGCCTCCTGGGTTAAAGCGATTCTCCTTCCTCAGCCTCCAGAGTAGCTGGGATTACAGGTGCCTACCACCACGCCCAGCTAATTTTTGTATTTTTAGTAGAGACAAGATTTCACCATGTTGGCCAGGCTGGTCTTGAACTCCTGACCTCAGGTGATCCGCCTGCCTCGGCCTCCCAAAGTGCTGGGATTACAGGCATGAGCCACCGCACCCAGTCAATGCAGATTTCTTTTTTTTTTTTTTTTTTTTTTTTTTGAGATGGAGTCTGGCTCTGTCGCCCGGGCTGGAGTGCAGTGGCCGGATCTCAGCTCACTGCAAGCTCCGCCTCCCGGGTTTACGCCATTCTCCTGCCTCAGCCTCCCGAGTAGCTGGGACTACAGGCACCCGCCGCCTCGCCCAGCTAGTTTTTTGTATTTTTTAGTAGAGACGGGGTTTCACCGTGTTAGCCAGGATGGTCTCGATCTCCTGACCTCGTGATCCGCCCGTCTCGGCCTCCCAAAGTGCTGGGATTACAGGCGTGAGCCACCGCGCCCGGCCGATTTCTTTCTACTCTTCCCTCCCTATTCAAAAGACAAAGGAGCCTCACCTTCTGGCTACCACCACCATCAGTCTCACCTTGTGTCTGCCATTACCACCACAGGCATACAGGGAGCACTGCCAGACTGTTGCCAATATTCTTTTAAGTCCCAAGTGCTCTTCAGTTAGCTTGAGATCATTGCTGTCTGGCCTGGGACTCATCCTTCAGGGCAGTGGTCTTCTCTCTTGCCCAGGACAGGTCCGTAAATGCCATCCAGTTCCTACATTCTGGAATCAGAGACCCCAAGACCCTACTCGGTGCTCTATACTCTTATGGCCCAGTTGATACCTAAGGTGCATGACAAAATCTTCTTCATATTTTCTTTGCTGCTCTCAAGTCGAAGGAGTCTTACGCTGTAGCCACAATAGCTTGGAATGTGCTGAATCTCATCTGAAGCCAGTAAGTCTTAGAGTCTCATCCAAGGCCCTTGATGTAGTACCTGGGTATCACTGCTGGTTATTCAGGGACCCAAGAGATTTTCAGTTAGCAGGTGATGAATGCCGCCAGGACTGAATCCTTCCTTCTCTTCAAGGCAACAGATTCCCTTCTGGCTCAGAGTTGTCTAGAAATGCGATATGGTAGCTAGGGCCTGGAAAGGAGGCCTCATGACTTACCAGTGCCCTATCCTGCTGTGGTTGGAAAGACGAAGTCCTTCCCGCTCTTCTCTCTCCTCTCAAGTAGTAGGACAAGATCTCTTTAGCAGCTGTGAACTGTGCAGCCTGGGATTAGAAGAGGGGTAATGCCAGCCCTTTATTAGCCAACCCAGCTTGTGTTGCTATAGGCTGAATGCCCCCAGCCCTACCTCAGTTCTCTAAGTCTGGGCCAGGTTCAGCACTAGGACTTGACTAGGAGTTGCATCATCAACTGCCTTTCAAGTTTAGTTAGAGCCCCAGTTGGGGGAACTCAAACTCTGACCACTCAATTCAATAATCATCCTCTGGCTAGGGCTGGTCTACACGCTCCATCTGTGGGTGGGTTTCAAGTGAGTTTGGTCCGATTTTCCTTTCTGCTATAACAGGACAGCACTGAATTCAGTGCCTCGCAATTGATGTGTTCTCCCTACCCCAGTACACAGGAATGCTCTCTGCACCACTCCACTACTGCCAGAGGATGGGGAAGTGGTGGTGTCAGTTATTCAAGACTGTGTTTACTACCTCTTTATGGTACTTTTAATAATACAAAGTTAAAACCAGGTACTGTGAGTGCTCACCTATTTGTTGTTGTTGTTGTTGTTGTTTCTTGTGAAGGTGCTTTTTGTGTACATAGTTGTTAAATTTTTGCCCTTGTTGAATGGTGGACAATCTGTAGGGCCTTCTATTTCACCATCTTGCTCCAATGGTCACCCAGCCAGAGGGCTTTTATGAGAGTGGGATATGGGGAAAAGGAAGCAATTAGTATCACAAAGTGACTACGGAGAACCACAGACATCCGGGCATCAGTGAAGATCTGAGAAGTTTTGCAACATTTTTGTCCTTGATCAGGTCACTGTACTCCCGTAAATCATTAACAAAACAGATAGTTTTTTTTCATACTAACTCTTTGATCCCAGATTTAGTTTTAAAAACCACATGACTGCTGTGTTTTATAGTATCTCAGTGTTCTAAAATTATCCTTGCCTACATGGGCAAAAGCTCTTTAAACAAAAATGGGGCTCATTATGTTAGTTCCTTTGCTGTTTCACTGTTACAAGATCAATGAAATTAAAATTTTGCTTTTTACCTTAGAAGTGATCACCTTGCATCATATGGCAGTTCTGTTTATAGTTTTGTGAGGAAACTCCAGACTGTTTTTCATAATGCCTGTACTAATTTATATTTCCACCAACAGTGTATGAGCATTCACCTTTCTCTACATCCTTGCCAGCATAAGTTATTTTTTGTCGTTTGAGAAATTCAGTTTTACCTAGGGTGAGATGATAGCCAGGAAAAAGGGTTGGAATGCTCACAACACATAAGAATAATTGAGGTGATGCATATCCAAATTACCCTGATTTGATTACTACACATTGTATACATGTTTCAAATTATCACATGTATCCTAGATATATGTACAATAATTAGGTATCAATAAAAAACATCAACAACAAAAAGAAGTGGTTAGCCTGCAACAAAATGTTTGATAGTTATGTTCTACTGTACAAATAATTTGTAGATAGGTAAGTTTTACTTTTATTATTGTTACTAGTAAACATGCTTTTTTCTTACTTTCCAGTGACAGATTATTTTATGAAATTCTGTAACTAACTTGCATCCTTCTGCCCCCTAACTGTTGTTAACAACTGTTTCCATTTTACCTTAAAATTGACACTGTGGCGCCAGCATGGAAACACGTGCATAATGTTTTCTATTGTATTGTCTACAGACCTGACATTGAACAATTCTATTGCCAGTCAGTGTTTCCTGAGTGTTATGCTTTCTACTTTTTTTCAAATAAATTCCAGTGTCATCAGAGGTCTTCCAACACCTTTTGTAACAGAAATGTCAGTTCCTGGAGGTTTAAAATATTTTTTTTAATTAGAAAAATATCTAGTATGGGCCTGGCGTGTTGGCTCACATCTGTAATCCCAGCACTTTGGGAGGCCGAGGCAGGTGGATCACCTGAGGTCAGGAGTTCAAAACCAGCCTGGTCAACATGATGAAACCCCATCTCTACTAAATATACAAAAATTAGCCAGGCATGGTGGCAGGTGCCTGTAATCCCAGCTACTCAGGAGGCTGAGGCAGGAGAATCGCTGGAACACAGCAGGCAGAGGTTGCAGTGAGGTGAGATTGTGCCATTGTGCTCCAGCCTGGGCAACAAGAACAAAACTTCATCCAAAAAAAAAAAAATAAGAAAAATGTCTATTATTCTAATATTTTATATAATTATTTGAGAAATATGAAATGATTTGAATGGTTTGTCTTTGTTTACTTTTGGCAGATTACAGGACTGTGAGCTCAAATTTTTTTTTCTTTTACTAAAAATAAATGACATTCTTATCTACAACATGAGAGAAACGTATTTAATTGTGGATCATCTGAATTCTGAATCTTATAAATTTTCTTGTATTATTTTCTAAAAATTAAAAGTTATGAATATAGTAAAAAACTTTTTGAGTTTTAAAATATATATCAATTTTATCTAGGTACACATCATTCTTGCTACATTATTTTATTTAATCCTGCAAATAATAAATATATTTGTTTCCATAGTCTTTAGACAGTCATTTCTAATAACTATATAATGTATCATCACGCTAATATGCAATATAGAATACTATAATTGTTTGCATGGTGATGTTTTTGTTTATTTTTATTTTCTCAGAATTAAATTCTATGAAATATTTGCATACTTTCTGGGATTATAATTTGAATAATTTTAAAGCCATTTTATACTTCTCTCTGGCATCTCAAAATGTGACTGAATAAATTCAATTACTTGAAAGCAGGAGAAAGATGTTTAAAAAAAAAGTAATCTTAAAAATATCATCTCTTATTAAAATATTGTATGTATAGTTTATCAAAACTTTCAGATTATTTTATGCAACTCTCTCATTTCAAAAATATGTGTCCACCAAAGAATTGAACGTTATTCCACCTGTCTCAAATGCTTTGTTCTTCATACCCTGTAGGAATGCTAGGGCCTTTTTAGTAGTACAACACTACCTGAAATGGAGATCTGTCAGTGCCTGGGAATTTTTTGTTAAAACATGTAATTATAAAGATTGTGATTATGTGGAAAATTTGTATACTATGAACTTAGAATCCTACATTTATATTTTGTTTTCAGAAAGCTGTATTAAAATTTCAAAAAGAAGAAAAAATAGATATTTTTAGTGTAACTATTTTTCACTTAAAAATAGTTAACTAAAGTATTTCGCTATTTAATTACTCAATATGCCCAGTGTTGAATATTTAAAAGAAAGTATATAAATAGTATGGCAGTCATAGAGTTCCAAATTGTCCATATTAACTAGAAATTGTATTAATTTTCTTGGTTTATCCTGCTTCTAATGTTTCCCTTTCATGGTACCCATGTGTTTACTAGGCAACTGCAATAATAGAAATACCAAATATCTTGGGTTAAGTCTAGAATAAAAATTATATGTTGAGTAGTGAATCCATTTATGCTAAAACTGTTAGAAAGACCTATCTGGAATTACACTCACAGCCTTAGAGTCTCAGTTTATCTGTTTATGGAATTCAAATATTGATATACCTAGGCTTATTTTATATGCTACAATATAATGCATGAATGTTAGTTTTAATTGAAGAAAATTATATTAAGGTTGTTTATTGATTATAAATTTGAAACATCTGGAATACCTTATATTTTAAGGATATTAGTAATACACGAATTAAAAAATATCCTCAACGTTAGAAAATTAAATATCTAGAAGAAAAATTTCAAATAAAAATTTACATTGTTTCTTACACTTGACTCCTTTTGAACAATGCAAAGGTTATAGGAGCTAACCCCACGCACAAAAATACAAGTATAACTTTTGACTCCTGAAAAATCTAGCTACCAATAGCTTACTGTTGACCAGAGCCTTACTGATAACATAAAGAGTAAATTAACACATATTTTGTATGTTACATGTATTATATATTTTGTATGTTTTATTGTATTCTTACAATAAAGTAAGCTATGGAAAATAAAATGCTATTAAGAAACTCATAAGAGAAAATACATTCATGGCACTGCACTACATTTATCAATATCATAAGTTTACACTGTTTACAAGATGTATCTTCTATCTGAAATCGTGGACAACTGCAGCTTCAGACCTCAGTCTATGGTACATATCAAGCAATTCAACTGTTTATTTTTTAAATCTAAATTTTATTTTAGGTTCAAACGGTACATGTGCAGGTTTGATAAGTGAGTAAATTGCATGTCACAAGGGTTTAGCATACAAATGATTTCATCATCCAAATAGGGAGCAAAGTACAGACAGGCAGTTTTTCTATCCTCACCTTCCTCCTACCCTTCAACCTCAATTCGCTACCAGTGTCTATTGTTCCTCTTTTTGTGTCCCCGCATACTGAATGTTTAGCACCCATTTATAAGTGAGAATATGCAGTGATTAATTTTCTGCTCCTCTGTTAATTTGCTTAGGATAATGGCCTCCACCTGCATCCATGTTGCTCAAAAAAAACATGACTTCATTCTTTTTTTATGGCTATCTAGTTTTCTGTGCTGTATATGTACCATATGTTCTTCATCCAGTGCAACTTTGATGGGCATCTAGATTGACTCCAGGTCTTTGCTATTGTGAAAAGTGCTGCAATAAATGTAAACGTGCATGTGTCTTTATGATAGAATGATTTACATACCTTTAAATAAATACCCCGTAATGGGATTGCTGGGTTGAATGTTAGTTCTGTTTTACGTTGTTTCAGAAATCTCCAAATTGCTTTTCACAGTGGATGAGCCAATTTACATTCCTACCAGCAGTATAAAAGCATTTCCGTTTCTCCACTATCTTGCTAACATGTTATTTTTTATTTTTTTGCTGTTTAATAATAGCTATTCTTATTGCTGTAAGATGATATCTCATTGTGGTTTTGATTTGCATTTCTCTAATGATTTGTGATGTTGAGAATTTTTTCATATATTTGTTGGTCACATGTAAGTAGAAGTATGTGATCATGTCTTTTGCCTATTTTTTTAAATAAGGTTATATGTATTTTTCCTTGTTGATTTGTTTAAGTTACTTATAGATTCTGTGTATTAGACCTTTGTTGAATATATAATTTGCAAATGTTTTCTCACATTCTGTAGGTTGTCTCTTTACTCTGATGATAGTTTATTTTGCTGTGCAGAAGCTTTTTAGTTTAATTAAGTCCCATATGTCAATTTTTGCAATTTTGTCAATTTGTCAATTTTGTAATTGCTTTTGTGGTCTTCAATATGAAATCTTTGCCAAGGCCTATGTCCAGAATTGTGTGTCCCAGGTTTATTTCTAGGGTTATTACAATTTTAGATTTTCCTCTTAATGCTTCTTTAGCTGCTTTCTAGAGATTCTGGTTTGTTTTATGTTTGTTTTCTTTAGTGTCAAATAATTTCTTGATTTCTGCCTTAATTCTATTCTTTACCCAAACCCATTAAGGTGCAGGTTGTTTAATTTATATGTCATTGTATAGTTTTGAGAGCTCTTCTTGATACTGATTTCTATATTTATTGCACTGTGGTCCAAGAGTATTGTTGGTATGATTTCAGTTTTTATGAATTTATTGAGTTGCTTTATGGCCGAGTGTGTGATTGACTTACGAGTATGTGCCATGCGCAGATGAGAAGAAGGTATATTCCATTGTTATTGCTTGGAGTGTTCTGTAGATGTCTGTTAGGTTCCTTGTGTCAGGGATAAAGTTTAAGCCCCAAATAGTTTTGTTCTTTTTCTGCTTCAGTGATCTGCCTAATACTGTCAGGGGATTGTTGAAGTGTCCCACTATTGTTACAGGGTTATCTAAGTCTCTTTATTGGTCTCTATTAGCTTGTTTTAGGAATCTTGGTGCTCCAGTGTTGGGTGCACATCTATTTAGGATAGTTACTTTTTTTGTTGTTGTTGTTAAATTGAACCCTTTTTCATTATGTAATGCCCTTATTTGTTCCTTTTCATCATTGTTGGTTTAAAGTCTGTATGATCTGAAACAAGAATAGCAACCCCTGCCCTCTTTCGTTTTCTATTTCCTTGATAGATCTGTTGCCATTTCTTTACTTTGAGCCTATATATATATCATTGCATGTGAGATGGGTTTCTTGAAGACAACATACAGTTTCATGTATTTCTTTATCCAACTTGTCATTCTATGCCTTTAAGTGGGGCATTTAGCCCATTTACATTAAAAAAATAAAATTGGTATGTGAAGATTTGATCCTGTCATTATGTTGTTAGCTGGTTGTTATATGGACTTGATTTTGTAGTTGCTTTTTGGTGTCAGTGGGTTATGTATTTAAGTGCACTTTTGTGGAGACAGGTAACAGTCTTTTGTTTCCATACTTAGCACTCCATTTAAGAACCTCTTTTAAGGCAGGTCTTGTGACAATGAACTCTTTTAGCATTTGCTTGTCTGAAATGATTTTATTTCTCCTTCACTTACAAAGATTAGTTTGGCTAGATATAAAATTCTTGTTTGGAATTTCCCTTCTTGAAGGATCCTGACTATATGTCCCACTCCCTTCTGGTTTGATTTATTTCTGTTGAATTTTCTGCTGTTAGCCTGATTGGGTTTCCTCTGTACATGACCTGCCCCTTTTCGCTAGTTGTCTTTAATATTTTTTCTTTCACATTGACCTTGGAAAGTCTAATGATTATATGTCTTAACGAGGATTGTCTTATATAGTGTCTCGCTGGGGTCCTCTAAATCTCCTGAATTTGCGTGTTTACCTCACTAGTGAGGATGGGAAAAATTTTACAGACAACATCTACAAATATGTTTTCCAAGTTGCTTGCTGTCTCTCCCTTTTTTGGGGGGATGCCAATGAGTCATCGATTTGGTGTCTTTACATAATCTCATATTTCTCAGAGGTTTTGTTTATTTTTAGAAATTATGTTTTCTTTATTTTTGACTGATCGAGTTGATTTGAAGAACTGGTCTAGAAGCTCTGAGATTGTTTTATCAGCTAGGTTTATTCTGCTGTTAATATTGGCAGTTATATTATGAAATTCTTGTAGTGAGTTTTTCAGTTCTAGTAGATTAGTTTGATTCTTTCTTAAAATGACTATTTTGTTTTTCAGCTCTTGGATCACTTTACTAGATTTGTTAGTTTACTTGCATTGGTTTCAACTTTCTCATGGATCTCGATGATCTTCATTGCCATCCAGATTTTGAATTCTATGCCTGTCATTCAGCCATTTCAGTCTGTTTAAGAACCACTGTTGAGAAATTAGTGTGGTCATTTGCAGGTAAAAAGACATTCTGGCCTTTAGAGTGTCCAGAGTTCCTGCAGGGGTACCTGCTTATGTGCATTAGCTATTTTTTCTTTAATCTTTCAATTTGCTGTCATTTTCATAAAGTTTTTTGCTTTTCTCTTTTTTGATGCCCTTGAGGTTTTGACTGTGGTATAAGTTAGGGTTCATCAGTTGGCTTCGTTTGTGGGTAATTTCAGGAGGTCATGGCTCAGCTTGGCATTCATGATCTTTGTGCTATAACCCTGGAGGACTGGGACCATGACCATAGCTTTTTTTTCTCTGGCCCCTTGAGGTTAAGAATCTGCTCTAGTAGAGGGGCCTATGTGTTTCTAGTCTGCTGGCCACAACACTCTGATAAATTATGCCAGCAAAAGCACTTTGGCATACAGGCAGTGGGTGGCCATATTCTCTGCTTGCACATGTGCCAGCAGCAGTGGGCATCAGTAGGTCCCATGCACACACATGTTGGTGAAGCCACATGGCGCAGGCTGTGGCTGAATGCATGCAGGTGAATCAGCAGGCAGAGGCTGTGGGTGAGTGTGTGCCCGCTGGGGAGGACTGCAGATGGGTGCTTCCTGGTGAAAGCTCACCTGCAGTAGTCCTTCACCTGCTGGGCAGGGTGTGTTGGTAAAAGAGCTATGATGATGGCTGCAGGTAAGTTCCTCAGCTTAGCAGCTGAGGCTGTGCTGCAAGCAGGTGCAGCCAGGCAGGGACCCTGTGATATAGCTATGGACTGGGGAGTACTCAGATCAGGCAGTCCCCATCGCATGGGTAAGATAGCTCTACTCCATCCAGGTATGTCAGCCTCCAAAGGCTAAAGACAACTAGAGGAGTATGGCAGCTCTTGAAGGATGGGTACCCAAGGCTATGCTGCACCGCAACCATTCCTGTGCCAAACATCTGGGTTCCATACAGGCTGGAGTTCTTTCTCTGTTAATTCTCTGGGAAGTTCCTCCTGACAGCTTATATGTCTGTGGGGATCATGAGGTCCCCTGCAGCTAGTATTTCAGAGGTCCATGGCAAGAATGGACTGCTCCATGCCTATTTACTCACCCCTTCCCCAGGAGCTGCTGAGGGCCAAGAATGGGTCCTGGGGCTTGGCAGCCCCATGAAGGGTTTCCAGATTCCTCCTTTTTTAGCCCGGGATCTGTGTCCTCCCTCCATCCACTCTCAATGTCTTCTCTTTGATGATCTGTTTGGAGTGTGCCAGTCTACTTGATGGCTTGTTCTCTCCCAGTGGGAGAAGCTCTTCCTGGCTGTGCCTAGGTGGCCATCTTTGCTCCCAGTCCTAACTTTTTATTGTAGTGTCATGACTTTGTTTCTTGGGAGCATTTCAAGCATCACTAGTGGCACTTCATATGGGTCCCATGGTGTTATTCAAAGTTTATGGTATTGTACAAAACACGATGAAAAATACATGACAACCATGACAGATTATTTTTTACTGTGATATGATATACAATTTACTGGAGAGACAAACTGCTCATGTAGTGATGATTAAATGTCACATGGCATTCTAAGCACGTACTCTCAACACTTGTGCTCACCGAAACAGTAATGGAAGGAAGCTATAAAATTATACAATAGTACAGTGTCTACTATGGTTAATTTTATATTGTGATTTAGTACTGCATCTTTACATTTGTTTATATTTCTCTAGACTGCTAATGGCTCCATGTACAGTCTGTGTGCATATGTTTTGATAAATTTTAACTTTTTATACTAGATTTATATATATTTATGGTAGCAAATCATAAAATAGATCAATACCTACATATATTTATGTATCGTGACATACTTTAAAAAAATTTGTTTTCAATATTTCTAGTCCGTGCCATTTGCAATTTTTTCAAATTGTTACACATTTCAAAAAACGTTCCAATATACTTATTTTTAAGAATCTATATATATGTGGATATGTACATTTCAAACCTGTTTTTTTGTTGTTCAGTGGTCAACTATACATGTTAAATGAAACAAATATGATTAGTAAACTATTTCAAATTTGAGTATATGACATTTTAAAAACACATTATTATTAACTAGTCATTTTTTCTACTGTGTCCTGATAAACACTGTTAACATACCTCTCTTCTCAGCACCGCCCCCATAATCACATAACCAGAGAAGGAAAATCAGGTGTGGGTCTAGATACAACTGAACATTTAATGCAAAATTATGTGCTGAGGTAATTAGATCAATTATTAAAGTTGGTGATTAACAAAAATATCTATAGCTCTGACTGTTTTTATCTATCAGTTCCTTTTTCTCTATAATTATCATCTTCTAGCCTATTCAAAGTCCTATGAAATTGGCTTTTGTATTGTTTAATAACAATTATTCTTCCTTGAAAATCTACTTGTGAGGTTGGGGGCCGTGGCTTATGTCTGTAATTCCACCACTTTGGGAGGCTGAGGGAGACGGATCACCTAAGCTCAGAAATTCAAGACCAGCCTAGGCAACATGGTGAAACCCCATCTCTAGTAAAAGTACAAAATAATTAACTGATGTAGATAGAGTCTCACTCTGTCGCCAGACTGGAATGGAGTGGTATGATCTCAGGTCACCGCAACCTCCTCCTCCCAGGTTCAAGATATTCTCCTGCCTCAGCCTCCTGAGTAACTGGGACTACGAGTGCACGCCACCATGCCCAGGTCATTTTTGTATTTTTAGTAGAGACGAGGTTTCACCATGTTGGCCAGGATGGTCTCGATCTCTTGACCTCATAATCCACCTGCCTCAGCCTCCCAAAGTTCTGGAATTACAGGCATCAGCCACCACGCCTGGCCTATGTATGGATTTTTTAAAAGTACTTACAAAGCAACAAAAGACTGGAAGTGTAAATGCCAAATGTTAAGGGTAACTAATTCTGGGAGGGACAGAATAAAGATAACTGTCACTTCATGTTTTTTTATATAGCTTTACTGAGATATAATTCAGATACCAAAAAATTCATTTATTTAAAATGTATCCTTTAGTGCTTTTTAGTACTCTCACAGAGTTGTGCAACCATCACCACTAATTCCAGAACATTTTCATCATTCCAAAAATAAACTTCATACCAGTTAGCATTCATTGTCCATTGATTCTCTCCTAGCCTCTAACAATTACTAAGTTATGTCTCTATGAATTTACCTATTTACAGACATTGTATATAAATGGAATCACACTAGTGTGGCCTTTTTTGCCTGACTTCTTTCATTTAAATTAATGTTTCATTTAACACGTTTCATCTATGTTGTAGCTTGAATCAGTATTTCATTACTTTTTCATATCTGAATAATATTTCATTGTTTAGCACATTTATTTACCTACAAATCCACTGACAAACATTCGAGTTGTTTCCACCTTTAGGCTAATATGGATAATGCTCCCATGAGCATTATGGCATACATTTTTCTATGAACATGTGCTTTCATTTCTCACGGGTACATAATTAAAAGTAGAATGACAGACCACATGAAGACTCTATATTGAATATTTTGAGGACCTGTCAATTTGTTTTCAAAAGGAGCCGAATTATTTTGCAATGTCACCAGTAGTGAAAGAGGACTTGAATTTCTCCTAATCCCTCACCAAACTTTTATTATTTGTCTTTTTTATCATGGCCATTCTAATGAGTGTGAAGTGGTATCTCCTTGTGGATTTGATTTGCATTTCCTTGATGGAAATAACGTTAAATGTCTTTTCATATGCTTACTGGTCTTTTCTATATCTACACTGGGAAAATGTCTATTCAGATCCTTTAACCATTTTTTAGCTGGGTTATTTGTTTGTTTATTGTCGAGTTGCAATAGTTCTTTTTTTATTTTGGATGCTAGACCCTCATCAGATACATGATTTGGAAACATTTTCTTCTAGTCTGTGAATTGACTTTTTCATTTCTAAATAGCATACTTTTAATGCACAAACATTTTGCATTGTTTGAAGTTCAATGTATTTGTTTATTCTTGTTGCTTGTGTTTCTTGTGTAATATCTGAGAAATAATTCTCAAATCTAGCATCATGATGATTTATCCCTGTATTTTCTTATGAGTTGCAGAGCTTTAACTCTTAAATTGTGATATTTGATTCATTTTGAGATGATTTTTATATAGTATCATGAAGGATCCAATGGCACTTTTTTCGACTGTGTATATATCCAGTTGTCTGAGCACCGTTTCTTGAAGAGACTATTGTTTTTTCACTGAATTCCCTTGGCAATCTTCTTGAAAACTAACTCACCAAAAATGTAGGGGCTTATTTTTGGAATCTAAATTCTATTCCATGGATCTGTAAGTCTTTTCTACGTTATTATCACAATACCTTGGTTATTGTAGATTTACAGTGAGTTTTGAGATTGGGAGATTTGAGCCCTCCAGCTCTTTTACTTCTATTTTGGTCTTTCTGGGCTTCTTGCATTTTCATATGAACTTTAGTTAAGATCAGCTTACTAATATCTGCAAAAATGGTTCCTTTTCTGGCAGTCCTAGACCCTGGGTATACCCTGAGCTCTAATATTTCTATGTCTTTGATTTGTAATTCTAGCTCTAGGAGTGGAGGCTTTCTTCAATTGTTACTTGTTGGGTCCACCTGACCATCTCTTAGTTTCAACTCTCCAACTTTGTTAAAATCAGTTGCTGATATTAAATATTCTTTAATGAACTACTGCATTTTAGTTCTGTTTTCTGGGGTATATGATGAAATATATTAATAATCAAAAAAACTAACCTTCACTACTGCAATGACTGAAGTGCCGGGAAGAGCTCGGTGGGGGAGACCCAAACCCAGCGCCGCTAGAGGAATTAAAGACACACACACAGAAATATAGAGGTGTGGAGTGGGAAATCAGAGGTCTCACAGCCTTCAGAGCTCAGAGCCTCCCAACAGAGATTTGCCCACGTATTTATTGACAACAAGCCAGTGATAAGCATTGTTTCTATAGATTATAGAGTAACTAAAAGTATTCCTTACAGAAAACAAAGGGATGGGCCAAACGAAATAAATGGATGAGTCTGGCTAGTTATCTTCCCCAGGAGCATGCCCTTAAGGCACAGATCGCTCATGCTATTGTTTGCGGTTTAAGAACGCCTTTAAGCGGTTTTCCGCCCTGGGTGGGCCCCGTGTTCCTTGCCCTCATTCTGGTCAACCCACAACCTTCCAGCGTGGGTGTCATGGCCATCACGAACATGTCACAGTGCTGCAGCGATTTTGTTTATGGCCAGTTTTGGGGCCAGTTTATGGCCAGATTTTGGGGGCCTATTCCCAACACTGAAGGACTACTTTTTATTTTCCTTGTTAACAATCTAAGTGAATAAAATTGAACCTAGGCAAAGGAAAAATAGAGACTGTCATCTCTTTTTTATTCTTTCACATCAATTGTGCTCATATTATAGGACAAAAATAGTATTTGTCACCCAAGCATGTATTTCAGCTTGATTATGTGGTATCTTAACCAATACTTTTAAAAAATTTTGATTTTTAATATGGGTAGTTATATAGGAGGTATATATATTTATGGGTTACACGAGATGTTTTGATACTGGCATGCTATGTGAAATAAGGACATCATGAAGAATTGGGTATCCATCTCCTCAAGCATTTATCCATTGAGTTGTAAATAATCCAATTACACTTTTTATTTCCAAATGTGCAGTTATTATTGACTATAGTCACCCTGTTGTGCTATCAAATAATTGGTCTTATTCATTCTTTCTATTTTTTTGTATCGTTAAACATCCCAACTAACCCTCAGCACTCTACTACCATTCCAAGCCTATGGTAACCCTCATTCTACTCTCTATGGCCATAAGTTCAATTGTTTTGATTTTTAGATCCCACATATAATTGAGAACATAGATGTTTGTCTTTCTGTGCCTGGCTTATTTTGCTTAACATAATGATCTCCAGTTCCATCCATGTTGTTGCAAATGACTGAGTGTCACTCTTTTTTTATGGCTGGATGGTACTCCATTGTGTATATGTACCACATTTCCTTTATCCATTTATCTGTTGATGAACACTTAGGTTGCTTCCAAATCTATTGTAAACAGTGCTGCAACAAACATATGAATGCAGATCTCTTTGACATACTGATTTTATTTCTTTTGAGTATATAAGCAGCAGTGGCATTGCTGGATAATATGGTAGCTCAATTTTTAGTTTTTTTGAGGGACTTCCAAACTGTTTTACATAGTGGTTGTACTAATTTACATTCCCACTAACAGTGTACACGTTTTCCCTATTCTCTACATCTTTGTCAGCATTTGTTATTGCCAGTCGATTGGATATAAGCCATTTTGACTGGGTTGAGATGATATCTCATTGTAGTTTTTACGTGCATTTCTCTGATGATCAATGATGTTGCACACCTTTTCACATGCTAATTTGCCATTTGTATGTCTTCTTTTCTATTCAAATCTTTTGCGCTTTTTCAAATCAGATTCTTGTATTTTTTCATGTAGAATTGTTTCCACTTCTTTTAAATTCTGGTTATTAATCTCTTGTCAGATGGGTAGTTTGCAAATATTTTCTCCCATTCTGTGGGTTTTCACTTCACTTTGTTGATTATATTCTTTGGTGTGCAGAAGCTTTGCAATTTGATGTGATCTCGTTTTTCCATTTTTGCTTTTGTTGCCTTTCCTTGTGGGGTACTGCTCATGAAATATTTGACCAGACCAATGTCCTGGAGATCTTACCCAATTTTTTTTATAGTAGTTTAATGGTTGAGCTTTTAGATGTAAATATTTGATCAATTCTGATTTTATTATTGTATATGGCAAGAGATAGAGGTCTAGTTTCATTCTTTTGCTTATGAATATTCAGATTTCCCAGCATTATTTATTGAAGAAACTGTCTTTTTCCTGGTGTATGTTCTTGGAACCACTGTCAAAAATCAGTTAACTGTAGGTGTGTGTATTTATTTCTGGGTTCTCTAGTCTGTTCCATTGAACTATGTGTCTGTTTTTATGCCAGTACCATGCTGTTTTGTTTTGCTTACTATAGATCTGTAGTATAATTTGAAGTCAGGTAATAGGATTCCTCCAGTTTTTTTGTTGTTGTTGTTTGTTTGTTTGCTTTACTTAGGATAGCTTTGGCTATTCTGGGTCTTTTCTGTTTCCATATAAATTTTAGGATGTTTTTTCTATTTCTATGAAGATTGTAATTGGTTTTTTGATAGGAATTTCATTGACTCTGTAGATGGATTTGCATAGTATGGACATTTTAACAATATTGATTCTTTCAATTCATGAACGTGAAATATCTTTTCATTTCTTTGTGTCTTCTTCAATTTATTTTATTAGTGTTTTCTCATTTTCATTATAGAGATATTTTTGGTCTTTATTTAAGTTAATTTCTAACTATTTAATTTTATTTGAGTCTATTGTAGATGAGATGACTTATTTTATTTCTTTTCTTCAAATTGCTTACTGGGTGACACAGCAAGACTCCATCTCAAAAAAAAAAAAAAAAAAAAGAAAGAAAGAAAAAAAGAAAAAGCTACTGATTTTTGCATGTTGAATTAAATGTTACAACTTTACGGAATTAGTTTATCAGTTCTAATAATTTTTTGGTGGAGTCTTTAGGTTTTTCCAAATATAGGATCACATCATTAGCAAACAAGGATAATTTTACTTCTTCCTTTCCAATTTGGAGGCCCTTTGTTTATTTCTCTTGCATGATTACTCTAGCTAGTACTTCCAGTACTATGCTGAATAACAGTAGGGATAGTGTGCATCCTTGTTATTTTCCAGATTTTAGAGGAAATATTTCAGTTTTTCCCCAATCACTATGATACTGGCTGTGAGTCTTTTGTATATGGATTTCATTATGTTGAGGTATGTTCTCTCTATCCCCAATTTTTTGAGGGTTTTTTATCATGAAGAGATGTAGAATTTTATCAAAAGCTTTTCAGTATCAAGTGAAATAGTAATATGTTTTGTGTTCTTCATTTTGTTGATATAATATATCACAGTGATTTGTTTGCATATTTTGAACCATCCTTACATCCCAGGGATAAATCCCACTTGGTCATGATGAATGATCTTTCTAATGTATTGTTGAATTGGTTTGCTGGCATTTTGTTGAGGATTTTTACATCAATGAGACACAGCAAAAGCAGTACTCAGTTATAAGGTTATAGGTATAATTGCCTATATCAAAAAAGAGGAAAAATTTCATCAGATATATTGGCCTGTAGTTTTCTTATTTTGAGTCTTTGCCTGCTTTTGGTATCAGGGTAATACTGGCCTCATAGAATGAGTTTGGAAGTATTCCCTCCCCTTCTGTTTTCAGAATAGCTTGATAGGGAATAGTATTACCTCTCTTCAAATGTTTGGTGGAATTCAGAAGTGACACCATCAGGTACCAGGTTTATCTTTAATGGGAGACATTTTACTATGGCTTTGATGTTGCTACTTGTTATCAGTGTGCTCTGGTTTTGGATTTCTTCCTGGTTAAATCTTAATAGGTTGTATGTATCTAGAAATTTGACCATTTCTTCTAGGTTTTCCAAGTTATTAACTTGGAGTTGCTTGTAGTAGCCATGAATGATCCTTTGAATTTCTGCTGTATTAGTAGTTATGCCTCTTTTTTCATCTCTGATTTTATTTATTTGAGTCTTCTCTCTTGTTTTCTTAGTTAGTCTGGGCAAAGCTTTGTGAATTTGTGTAACCTTTCAAAAAACCAACTTTTCACTTAATTGATGAATTGTTTTATTCATGTCAATTTCATTTGTTTCTGTTCTGATCTTTATTATTTCTTCTCTTCTAATAATTTTGAGTTTGGTTTGTTCTTGCTTTTCTAGTTCTTCAAGATGTATTATTAGGATATTTATTGCAGTTTTTCTCTTTTTTGATGTAGGTTCTCTGAGTGTTGCTTTTGCTATATCTCATAGGTTTGAGGATGCTGTGTTTTCATTGTTATTTGTTTCAAGAAATTTTTAATTTCTTTAAAAAATTTCTTTAGTAAACCAATGGTAATTCAGAAGAATCTTGTTTAATTTCCCTGTATTTGTATAATTGCCAATAATCCCCTTGCTATCAATTTCTAACATTTTTCCATTTTGGTCAGAGAATATGTTTGATATTATTTCAATTTTTTTGAATGTCATAAGACTTGTTTTGTGACCTAACATATGGTCTATCCTTGAGAATGATCCATGTATGCAGCTCTTAGATGAATGTTCTGTAAATATCTATTAGATCCATTTGGCCTATAGTGCTGATAAAGTCTGATGTTTCTTTGTTGATTTTCTGACTGAAAGATCTTTCCAGTGTTAAATGTGAGTTGTTGAAGTCTCCAGCTAATTTTATTCGGGCCTGTCTCTCTCTTTAGCTCTAATAATATTTTCTTCATATATCTGAGTGCTCCAGTGTTGGGGGCATATGTATTTAAAATTGTTATATCTTTTTGTTGAATTTACCTTTTTATCATTTCACAGTGAAATTCTTTGTCTCTTCTAATAGTTTCATCTTGAAATTTATTTTGTCTGAAAAAAGTGTAGTGACACTTGCTCCTTCTTGGGTTCGATTGGCATGGAATATCTTTTTCCATCACTTTATTTTCAGCCTTTCTGTGTCTTAATAGGTGGAGTGTGTTTCTTGTAGGCAGTGGAACAACGGGTCTTGTTTTTTCATCCATTCAGCCATTCTATGTCTTTTGATTGGAGAGTTTAGTCCATTTTCATTCAATGTTATTATTGATAAGTAAGAACTTATTCCTGCCATCTTGCTATTTGTTTTCTCCTTAGTTTGTTGTCTTCCCTCCCTTCATTCTTTCATTCTTATCTTGCTCTAGTGAAGATGATTTTCTGTGGTAATATAATTTAGTTTCTTGCTTTTGTTTTTTTGTGTATCCATTGTATGATAATTTTGTTGTTGTTTGAGGTTACCATGAGGCTTGCAAATACTGTCTTACAACCCATTATTTTAAGCTGACAACAACTTAACACTATTTGAATAAACAAATAAACAAGCAAAAAGAAAACTCATAAAAGCTTGCCTTAACTTCATCCTTCTTCTTTTCAACTTTTTGTTGTATCTATTTATATCTTATTGTATTATATTTTGAAAAGACATTGTAGTTATTATTTTGATTGGTTCAACATTTAATCTTTCTACTTAGGGTAGGAGTAGTTTACACACCACAGTTACAGTGTTATAATATTCTGTGGGTTTTTTGTGTACTTACTATTGCCAGTAAATTTTCTACCTTCAGGTGATTGTTTCTTGCTCATTAATGTGTTTTTCTTTCTAATTGAGTATTTCTTTTAGCATTTCTTGTAGGACAGGTCTGGTACTGATGAAATCTCTCAGCATTTCTTTGTCTGGGAAGGTCTTTATTTCTCCTTTATGTATGAATAATATTTTTGCTAAATATACTATTCTAGGTAAAAGTTTGTGTTTTTATCTTTCCTTTAGCACTTTAAATATGTTGTGCCTCTTTCTCATGGCCTTTTATGTTTCCACTGAAACGTCTATTATCAGACATATTGGAAATTCATTGTATGTTTTTTTTTTTCTTTTCTCTTGCTACTTTTAGTATCTTTTTGTCATCTTTGCTCTGTGGGAGTTTAATTGTTAACTGTTGTGAGATAGTGTTCTTTATATCAAATCTGCTTGGTATTCTGTAGTCTTCTTGTACTTGATATTGATATATTTCACTTTCACTACGTTTGGGTAGTTTTCTGTTATTATCCCTTTGAACAAACTTTTTACTCCTCTCTCTTTCTCTAATTCCTCTGTAATGCCAATAGCTCTTAGACGTGCCCTTTGAGGCTATTTTCTAGTTCCTGTAGGCATGCTTCATTGTTTTTTATTCTTTTTTCTTTGTCTTTTCTGAATGTGTATTTTCGAATAGCCTGTCTTCAAGTTCACTAATTCTTTTTTCTCATTGATCAGTTTTGCTATTAAAAGACTGTTATGCATTCTTCAGTATGCCAATCGCATTTTTCACCTCTAGAATTTCCGCTTGATTATTTTTAATCATTTTAATCTCTTCGCTAAATTTATATAATACAATTTCTAATTATTTCTCTGGGATATCTTGACTTTCCTCAACACAGCTATTTTGAATTCAAGGTATGAAAGCTCACATATCTTTGTTTCTCCAGGATTTTCCACTGGTGCCTTACTTAGTTCATCAGGTGAACTAATGTTTTCCTGGGTGGTGGTCATGCTAGTAGATTTTCTTGGGTTTCTGGACATTGTAGAGTTAGATATTTGTTGTCATCTTTACTGTCTTAACTTAACTGTAGCTGTCCTTCTTGGGATGCTTTCCAGATATTTGAAAGGACTTTGGTGCTTTGATATAAGCTGGTTCTGCTTTAGGGTGCACCAGAACTCCAGTAAGGCTGTGGTCCTTGCAGACTCGAAGCAGTACCACCTTGATGATCTTGGACAGATCTGGGAGAATTCTCTGGATAAGGCAGAGACTCTTGTTCTATTTTTTTACTTTAAAAAACAAAAACAAAAACAAAACATACAGAGTCTTCTCTGTCTTCTTAGCCACCTAAAGCTAAGAGTGGAGTGACATAAGCCCTGAAATGGCCGCCACCACCATGACTGCACTGGGTCGTACCTGAAGCCCACACAGCACTCGGTCTCACCCAAGTCCTGCTGTAACCACTCTTTTTCTGATGAATATGTTCATTCAAAGCCCTGAGAATCTACAATCAGCAGGTGGCAAAGTCAGCTAGGCCTGTTTCCTTCCCTTTAAAGCTGCAAGGTCCCCTAGGCCCTGGACAGGTCCAAAAGTTCTGTCCAGGACTCAGAAATTTGAGTCAAAAACATTAAAAATCTACCTGGTATTATATTGCATTGCAGCTGATCTGGCACTGAAACCACAAGATGCAGTCCTTCCCACTTTTCCCTCTGCTTTCCAAAGGCGTGGGAGCCTCACCCCATAACCACTGCCATCTGAGTCCTTGAGAAGTCCTGTCAGACTACTACTGTTGTTTCCTTAAGCGCCAGGGTATCTTAAGTCAGCTTGTCATGAATGCTGCCTGCCTTGGGGACTCACCTTTCAGGACAGTGGGCTCCTCTCTGGCTGAGAGCAGGTCCGGAAATGCCATCAAAGAGTCAAGTCCTAGAATTGCAAACTCCAAGAGCCTGTTTGGTGCTCTACCTTCCTGTGATAGTGTTGGTACCTAAGGTGCAAGAGAAGGTCTCCTTTGCATTTTTTTTCTGCTTTTCACAAGAAGAAGGAGTTTTGCGGTGTAGCAAATTTAGTTGGTAATGTGCTGAGTCTCGCCTTGAAGCCAGCAAGTCTCAGGGGCTCACAAAGGCCCTCAATGTAGTACCTGGGTGTTGCTGCTGGTTATTCAGGGCCCAAGGGCTCCTCAGTTAGCAGGTGACCAATGCTGGCAGGTCTGAGTCCTTTCCTTCAAGGCAGCTTGTTCTCTCATGGCCCAGGGTGTGTCTAGAAATGTCATCTGGGAGCTAAAGCCTGGAACGGGGTCCTCTTGATTCTGACTGGTGCCTTATCCTGCTGTGACTGACCCGGTATCCAAGATGAAACACAAAGTCCTCCCCACTCTTTTCTCCCTTCATGCAGAATGAAGAAGTCTCTTTTAGAGCAGAAGGATGAGATCTCTTTTGGAGCCTTAATTTGTGCTGCCTGGGGTTGGGAAAGTGTCATGCCAGCACACACTTGGCTGCCCCAGCTGGTGTCTCAGTATGTCCCATGCCCCACCCCCCTAGTCCACTTTCTCTAGGCCTAGCACAGTCCTAGGACTTGCCTAAAAGTTGTAGTCCTTATGACCTAGACTTCATTTCAAGTTTACTTGGAGACTGAGAACACTTTGGCCTTTGTCAATGGCAAGGTTTGCAGACACTCAAGTTTTGATTACTGGGATGAGCAATTCGCTTCTGTAGGATTGGATTAAATGCTTCTTCTGTGAGTAGTCACAGTTGAGTTCGGTGTGATTTTCCTTTCTGCTCTAACAGAACAGTAATGAGTTTAATGCCGCACAATTGCTGTGTTCTCCCCCAACCCCCAGCACCCAGAGAAGCTCTCTGTACCATGCAGCTGTTTCTGGGGTGGGGAAGGGGTAGCCTCCATGATTCAAGACTTTTTTTTTGTATTTCTTCAATGTCTCTTTCACCAATATGAAGTTAAAACCTGGTAATATAAGTGCTCATTTAATTTTTTTTTTAATAAGGTGTTTTACTTTTCTGTGAAGACAGTTTTTAATTTGGTGTCCTTGCAGGGGGTAGATGAGGACCATTAGTGGAGTTTTCTAATCTGTCATCTTGTACCACATCTCTATGACCAATACTTGAGATTCAGCTTTATAACTTAAGTAAGTTTATAACTTAAGTAAGTGAAAAAGAATATATTATTTTTATACATTTAGATTCATCCAAAGCACTATATGTACAGATATTTTTAATCTATTTTTACATCATTCTCCTTAATAATATCCTATCACTTTACTTTTGCAGATGGCTACCTGTAAGATTATATGTGATTTCAGGAGATGTGTTTGGGTTCAAGTTGACAAGGGGTGGACTTGGGATGGTTAATATTGAGTGTTAACTTGATTAGATTGAAGGATGCAAAGTATTGTTCTTTGGTGTGCCTGTGAGAGTGCTGTCAAAGGAGATTAACATTTGAGTCAGTGGACTGGGAGAGGCAGACCTACCCTTAATCTGGGTGGGCACCATCTAATCGGCTGCCAGTGTGGCTACAATAATACAGGCAGAAGAAAGTGTAATGGGGAAACTTGTTGAGTCTTCCGGCCTTCATCTCTCTCCTATGCTGAGTGCTTCCTGGAACATCAGACTCCAAGTTCTTCAGCTTTTGGACGCTTGGACTTACACCAGTGGTTTGCCAGGGGCTCTCATGCCTTCGACCACAGACTGAAGGCTGCACTGTTGGCTTTCCCACTTTTGAGGTTTTAGAAATCAGACTGGCTTCCTTTCTCCTCAGTTTGTAGATGGCCTGTTGTGGGACTTCACCGGTGATAGTCAATACTCCTTAAAAAACTACCTTTCATATCTCTAATATCTATATCTATATATCCTATTAGTCTGTCCCTCTAGAGAACCCTGACTAATACAGTGTCAAAAGTGAAAAGTTGTTAATCTCTGACAAAATCATGCCCTACACTAGAAGTAGATACAGATCTAACAAGGACTACTGGTATAAAATTTTACATATTTTCTCAGGAGTGACATTGACATCGTATCTCATTTCTAAAGCATCATAATTGCTCTGGAGATTAGGGTTTGATACATTCATGTTTTTTTTTCTGTAAGAAAAAGTGAACAGAGGCTTACTGTAGACTCATTATGCTTAACGAAAGAGCTTTTAGAAAATGGCATATAAGAGATAAACATGAAAAGTACCGAATCTTTATCAAAATATGTCACTGTTTTCAATACCAAGAGAGTAAGAAAAGGATGGTAAGCACAGTTAGGAGTGCTGCAATGAGTTCATCAATTGTTCCTTGTTTAAAATCAAAATTATACTTTTTCACATATGTGCCTTGAGTACCTCAAAAAAAGGATGTTAGGTGTCTCTGTCTTTCTAGGTACTTGTTAATTTTTACCTGAGAGTAGAAGATATATATTGAATTTTTATTTAACTGGCTTTATAAAAGGTTTAATTACCTACCCTTAACATTTGGTTTCATCTAACAGTGTTGTTATTTTGGATTATTTAATATTACTTGTTGAGGGTAGCAATTCTTGGCCAGTTGAGAAGTATCCCTGGGCTTATCCATGTAAAGTTTGTTAGTTAATTGCCAAAGTCTATTGGTTATTTAGAGCAGTGAATTGCTTGAGAATTTTTCTGATTTTGCCTCATTTTTTTCTTTTGTATTCACAAATGTTAATGTAAATAGATAGTTCTAGGCTTATCTTTGTGTTCTGTTGATATTTGTACACTGTACATGATAATCTGTGCCGACTACTATTCTGTCTCACATGTTATATATCAGTTTAAAATGAAAAAGATTGTGTTTAAACCTTCAGAATACAGGATGAAACACCTATGTTAAATGAATGCTTAAGATTTGCAAGACATACACTAATAAACATACCATAACCTTTATCCTAAGAAAATGTAGACTCTGATAGGGAAGATGGTTGCACATAAATAACTATGATGTAAGGCCAAACGTTTAACACTATAAAAACCATAAGACAGGTATAAACAAACAAATAAATTATAATAATTGGTAAAATCGGGAAAAGCTTCACAATGGTTGAGTATAAGTTTTAAAGATGGAGAAAAAGGTAAAGAACATTCTATGTAGTAGTAGAAAAATAAACAATGTCAGAAGGATTAAATATATTAATTGTTTAGTAATGAGTCATTTATTATTTCTAAAAGGAAGCAGGCTACGACTTGGTGAATGACAAAGAATAATGTCAAGAAAGACAGCTTTCCTACTAGTAATCAAGTGAGTTATTAATAGTTACTAACATTCAGTAAAATACTAAAGTTAACGAAGGACTATAATTGAATATTGTAAGAAGTTTGGCTCTTATTCAATGTGTAGTAACAGTGCATCACTTCTTCCATACATGCAAACACTGATAGTTGGAACTGTTAGTTTTCAGAAAATATGTTTTATTAGCAGCTTGTCATTTATATTATTTTCATTGTTTCCAAAAGTTGCTTTTCTTTTAGCACAGTTTGTAAAAAACTGTTAAGAAATACATTTTATGTTATTGACAAGACAAAAAATTCTAAATTTTATAGTTTATGAAAATTTTAGAATTTCGTGATCATTTTGTGATTGTATCACAATTGCTATTATTGTGATCACTGTTTTATCCTCAGTTTTCTGTTACCACTGGACAGTAGGAGTGAGTGAGGTATGTAAGCTTCACGGTTTTTTATCCTATTAAAATGGGCCTATGTCTCAAGATGTGAGATTTACTGACCTGTAGGATTTGAATGCCATATTAAGGAGTATAGACCATATAATAAAAGCTATGGAAAAATCATCAATGTCTTATAAAATGAATAGTAGTATGCTATAACATGTTTTAGAAGTGTAAAGCACTATCTAAATGAGAAAGGACAGATTATAATCCTATAGACCAGTTTGGAGGGGTAGTAAAGGGGATGAGTATGCATACCACAATTGTGACAATAGAGACATTTAAATGAGGATAGATCCTAGAACTAGGAAAAGGAAGTTTGGCTTGGTCCATGTATAGTTCAAAGTATCTGTAGAATATTTATAAGTTGTTTTGCAGAAAACTGTCCTGTAGATATCGTACAAATGAAATTCAGAAATAGAGAGATTTGTGAGTCATCAGCATAGTGTCTTAATAGTTAATCAGATTGTTCAGGGAGAGTTATAAAATGGGAAGGGACTAGGATCAAAGATGAAAACTTAACTGTTTACATTGAGAGGGAGGCATTGTGAGTTTATAAAGGACACTGTAAAGGAGTATTTTAAGTAGAAGAATGAGAACTAGTGTAGTAGTATGTTGTTACGTTAGCCAAGTGGAGAGCCAGATTACTGAAAGAAACAATAAAACTCTATATATATATATATATTTTGAGACAAGGTGTCACTCTATCCCCCAGGCTAGAGTATAGTCTCTTTAACTTTTGACCAATAACTTTTATTCAACTTTTAAAATGATTTTTAATGATTTCAGAAGCTATCATACTAAAAGTCTAGTATATGTTTGACAAAGATGTGAACTTGACAAAATTTTCTATTTCTCCCACAATTCCTCTGAAGGCCTCTCTTATGAGGCCATATAACATAGATATAAAGGAGATGGCTTTGAAACCCATAATTAAATCTCAGACTTATCTTTTACTATATAAATTAACTTAGGGAAGTTACTGTGATTGTTTTCTCATTTATACAGTGGAGATAGTAAGAGTACCTATCTCCAAGTGTCCTTGTGAGGAGGAAGTGAGAAAATGCATGTAAATCAGTTTAGAATGTGTCTGGCAATCCACACTATCTTCTCGCTGAAGATTAGATATCTAACAGTCTAAGTTTCTTTTGTCCTCAAATCTGTTATTCTGTCCCCTCCCCCATAGGCTCTGTTTATCTGCCACTTCAAAGAAAAAAGATCATCCTTCTACCTCAGGCTGCTAAACCTAATATCTGTGTATTGTAAATATATTACTTTTCTGTATATTATGATATATGCAAATATTATGATATTTGGATATCTTAAGCAACCTTTCTAGATGAGGAAAGATGGTCATTCCTAGGACTAACCAATTCTTGGAAATAATGAAGATTCCAACTGGAAGCATGTCTTTGATATGCAAATTAACTATTCCAAAGCCACACCTCCTCTTCCTGACTGTACACTCCAGGAGACGATATTCTTCTGGCCTAATCATTTCAGGGCCAGGAAACTAAGGACCAGCTCTACAGCTCAAAGCCCACCAAAATTATTCAAACCAGCTAATCCTAAACTGGTATCTCTGCCCTACCTTGCCATTCCCTCAGAAACTTCAATAAAGGCTCTGGATTGATGCTGTCCCTTGCTCCTGTCTTCTGCCTCCTGACCACCCTGGTGTCTTTCCCATGTGACTTTCTGAGGCATGTCTTGCTTCCTTTCTCTAGGACCCATGAGTGTAAAAAATCTTTTTCTATTTTTTTCCTGAGCCTCTTCTCCATATTCTCTTCTGGCTGCTCTGACTGAAAAGCATATAAAGCATATAAAACCATCTACAACTGGCCAGGCGCAGTGGCTCACGCCTGTAATCCCAGCACTTTGGGAGGCCGAGGCGGGTGGATCACGAGGTCAGGAGATCGAGATTATCCTGGCTAACACGGTGAAACCCCGTCTGTACTAAAAATATAAAAAATTAGCCGGGCGCAGTGGCGGGTGCCTGTAGTCCCAGCTACTCAGGAGGCTGAGGCAGGAGAAGGTTGTGAACCGAGGAGGCGGAGCTTGCAGTGAGTGGAGATAGCGACACTGCACACCAGCCTGGGTGACAGAGGGACACTCTGTCTCTAATAAATGAATAAATAAATAAAACCATCTACAACTGTGTTCTTCTTCTACCCCATGGTTATGTTGTTGGATATAGCACTATGCCCTCAAACATCACATGCTTTGAATCTTATTCCTTATCAGTGTCTCAAACTAATGATCGATTACTCATTAGTTTTCCTGTATAGTCAGGCATTATTTTTCAAGTGAATCCCTCTTACTGACATTTAAAACATGCTCCAGTCTCTCTTCTTTAAAAATACATTTCTCCCTTGACTTACATTTTTATTCAGCTCTAATGCTGATTCTCCTTCCCTTCACTTTATAGACATGCTTCTTGAAAGTGCTGTCTATACTATCTAATTTCATTTCTTCAACCCTTATGCCTAACTCACTCCAATTTGGATTCCCTCCTAATCACCACACCTGGATGGCTCACACTAACATCAGCAATGACATTGATGAAGTTTACCAATATCACACTTCAGTTTCTATTTTTTAATTTCATGACATAAAGTTATTTCGTTTTCTTCTACACTTGGAATTCCTCAGGACTCAGTTCCATGTACTCTTTTTGCTCATACCATATGCTCTCCTTAGGGAAACTTCATCATACCATTGCCTTCTGTTCTTATTGGTTCGTATCTAAAGCCCAGACCTCTCGTAATACCAGTTACATTTATCTAGCTCTCACAGAAAATCTCCACTTGACTGTCTCAAAGTTACTTTAAATTCACCATATTTAATGCAATATGTGATTTAGTCTTCAACAAGTAAGTCCACTCTCAGTGAATGGCGTCTCTCTATCCAGTTTTGAAAACCAGAAATTTAGGAGCCATTCATAAATACTTCTGTCTTTCTTACTCCCTATGTCCAACATATCAGCAAATCTTGCTAATTTTACATAGAGAAAAAAGTCCATGAGTGACAAAATTGTGACTTATTTGGATCACCACTGTCTCTTTAGAACCTAGCACAATACCTGGCAAAGAGTAAGGACTCAATAATTATTTATTAAATAAGTAAATTAATGAACGCGGGAAGTGTTAGCAATTTAACATGTTAATATTTTCATGGACATTAACTACTTTTAATATAACTTACGTTGTAAGAGTAAGTATCACAAATATATGTTAAACATTTTTGGCAGGTATTTTAGTTTCCTATGGCTGCTGTAATAAATTACCAAAAATGTAGCAACTTAAAACAACACAATTTTTTAATCTTACAGTTTTATAGTTTAGAAACCTAAAATGGTCCTCCCTGGACTGAAATGAAGGTTTCCACAAGGCCGTATTTCTTTCTGAAGATTCTCTGGAAGAATATTTTTTCTTGCCCTTTTCAGATTCTAGAGGCCACCCACAATCCTTGGGCTTGTCGTTGTCTTACTTCTGTCTTTACAGTCAGCAACAGTTCTTCTTACGTTCCATCACTCTGACCTCCTCTTCTGCATCCCTTTTCCACATTTAAAGACCCTTGTGATTATACTGGGGTCACCTGAGTAATTCAGGAAAATCACTCTATTGTAAGGTCAGATGAATAACAACCTTAATTCTATCTGCTACCTTCATTCCCCTTTACTATGTAATATAATGTGTTAAAAAAAATCCCAGGAACTTGAATATCTTCGATGGGCCATTATTGTGCTTACCAAGTAAGCATATAGCATAGACAAATAATCACTGACTAGGCAACATCTATGAAATCAACAGTTGGTACATATTAATAACATTGCCATTTATTGAGAGTTTATTATGTCATATATACGGTGGCATTATAGTTGTATTATTTCAATGCTAAAAACAACCAGATGAAGTATGAGTCTAATAGCCTCAGTTTACGTATAAATAAACTGAGTATTACAGAAGTGAAGTAATAAGCACATTCATATGCTGTGAAGTTGTGTCAGGCTTCAAAGTGCAGGTATCTGTTTCTAAAACCTGCTTTTCAGGAAATTATTGTACTTCGTTGACTATGAACCATAACATGTAGATTGGATTTTGTGGTTTCATTAATCCCATGACGCTCATGCAACTTTCAGACTTTCTCAGGTATGTTTTATCACTTTCTTTTTTTTTTTTTTTTTTTTTAAGACAGAGCCTCACTCTGTCTCCCAGGGTGGAGTGCAGTGACATGATCTCAGTTCACTGTAACCTCTGCCTCCTGAGTTCAAGTAATTCTCATGTCACAGCCTCCAGAGTGGCTAGGATTACAGGCACCTGCCACCTTGCCCAGCTAATATTTTTGGGGGGATTATTTTTTATTTTCATTTTTATTTTTTGTAGAGACATGGTTTCACTATGTTGGCCAAACTGATCTTGCACTCATGACCACAAGTGATCCCAAAGTGCTGGGATTACAAGCGTGTGTCACTGTGACCCACCCTGTTATGTCATTTCCTAAAGATTCTTACAGTCCCGTTATAGTGTCAATATGCTGCTGGAGAGAAAAGTATAAGTGCCAGGTGTTGTGGGATATACCAGGGATCACGTCTGTAATCCCAGCACTTTGGGAGGCTGAGGCTGGTGGATGCGGCCAGGAGTTTGAGACCAGCCTGGCCAACATGATGAAACCCCATCTCTACTAAAAATACAAAAGTTAGCCGGATGTAGTGGCACATGTCGTAATCCCAGCTACTCTGTAGGCTGAAGGATGATGCAGGAGAATCACCTGAACCTGGGAGGCGGAGGTTTCAGTGAGCCGAGATAGCATCACTGCACTCCAGCCTGAGTGACAGAGTAAAATGCTGTCTCCAAAATAAATAAATAAATAAAAAATAAATAAAAGTATAAGTATAAAACAATGATAGCAAGGTTAGTCTATGATATTTAGGTATACATGAGAAAGAATCCATGTAAAATGACAGAACTTAATATTTTCACAGTAACAAATCACATTTTTCTTATCCTTTTTGTACTCTGGTATCAATAATTTTAATAACGAAAAGTGTTAATAATAATTGTTACTGAATAGTCAGTTTCTTAAAAGATGAAGAAAACAAAAACTATGCTAATTTAGTCTGAAATCAATTTTCTGTGAAACTTCCAGTCTACATCAATATTGACCCTCAAATAGTGAAAACTAAGTTCAACTAAAAAAAATGTGCTATATACTACAATATATAAAGCACTCTATCTGGATGTTTTAAGTAATATAAAAATAATGGATTTTATGTGATGCATTTCTTACATTACACAAGCAACAATGGGCCATAGGGGTTAACATCATCCAACAATATAAACCGAAGTAGACCAAAAATGGTCTAAGAGAAACTTACTTGAGATGTTGCAGTAGTCATAGTTGATACCACTCAGAACTATTAATCTAAACCGATCATAATAATAAAATCTTCATTATTTTGCCAGTAATGAGTTTAGAAATCGGCATGTGGCCCAGAACTTGTCAATGTGATATGCGAACCCTGTGGAGTTCCTTCTCAGGAAGGTCAGCATGATGCTACAAAAAGACATACTTTTCTTCTTTTGGACCTCACCATGTCAGAAGTTGACACCTTGAGCTATTTCAATCCTACTGTTAGAAGCCTGAGGGTAAATTCAGTATGTGAAAAAACTACAGATTGCAAAGAATCACAGACAAATGCAACCAGAGCCTTGAGGCCACCCTGACTCCTTACTTTTGTAACTTAGTAAATTTCATTGTTATTTAGGACATTCTGAACTGGGTTGCTGTTTTAGACACCAAAAGCACCATAAATGATACAAAGTAAAAGTAAGTAAAAGATTAGGTAATAGAATATAGGAGACTTAAAGGATAAATTCCCCCCAAAATTTACAGTCTGAAGAAGTCTAAATGTATTTGTAGATGAAGTTGAAGGATTGAAATGAAGAAAACAAAGATAAAATAGTATAAAAGACAGAAGCAAAACTAGATAAGGTCATGAAAGAGACAATCTTCTTAATTTTGCCCTCTTTTATCCCCACTTTCAGAAGTACCTGAAAGTAACAATTCTGAGGATCAGGAGAACAATTAGCGCAATATAAAGTCCATTAGGACAGAGAGATTTTCTTCTTTAAATTAACATGCATATTCCTAGAACATAGGTGCCTGAAACATAATTAGCCAATCAACACTTACTTGCTAAGTTAAAGAAATGATGTCCAAAGACTGGGTGGTGACAGTGATCAAAGCTGAAAATGTTAATTCTTACCTCTGTTGTCTAAATAAAAAATGAGAAGACATAATTTGATTTTATAAATTCCTGTTAACTGGCTATGTTATAAAACATCTTTCTGTTGGAAGTACAACTCTGTAACAGAGTAATTGCTAGATTTTATTCATTCATACAATTTCTGTTAAAAAAATCACAAAGAAGCTATTAATTAAAAATAATAAAGTAATGGAACCAATGTCCAAAACATGTAATGTTTTAATTTAAAACTTCTATTTTATGTGTGTTTTTAAAATTAAAACAAAAGAAACTTAAAATTGAAGTTTTAAATTAAAACATTTCATGTTTTAATTTAAAACTTCTATTTTATGTGTGTTTTTAAAATTAAAACAAAAGAAACTATTAAAATTTGAATGACGATATTGAGAAAGACAAGAGGTTTACATGTGTAATGTATTATCAAATACTGCTCTTTAATTTGGGACTGTTTATAAGAGGAAAATAAGGTATAAATAGTACAAAATGTTAGGAGGCAAAATAACAAAGATGGTTAACATGGGACTTAATATATGTTATGTCTGAACAGCATAATTAAAAGAGCTAAATTTTTATATCCAAGTTCCAATAATGTTACTGATCCATAGCTAAAAAATTCCAAGGGTTAATTTAATTTATATTTTGAAAAGTTAGGCATTGTTGGCCATAGACCATATTAAGTGTATTACAAATTTTTATAAAATGCATTTTTGTTTTTTTTTTTGGTCACTGTAGTATAATAGTGGCAGTTGAGTGGGAAGAAATAGATTCCTTCCTCTTTTGTTTCCAGTGCTGCTTTGTTAATTTTTAACTCAAGATGTCCCTCTGCTGGAGTACTGGATTACTGATATGTAAACTAATTCTTTGCACAGGGCATGCTCAGATTTTGAGAATGAATTATCTAAAATGTGTCTGCTGCTTTGTGATAAACTAACCGTGCCGTGTTACTCTTGAAGTGTGCTAATTAAAATATACTATTAACATTTCTATAAATACTTACAGAATTTCTATTAAAAACTCTTTCCCACACCAGTCCATTTTCCAAGTGCAAATCCAAGTTCCATCCCTGCTCTCCTCACTCTCAACAATAGCTTCTCTTTTACATATAACCTGATCGATATAATCTTCCTAATCTAATAATTTTCTTCATACCAATTCATACAGTATTTTCCCTTTAGCGTTTGACTTATTTTACTTAGCATAATATTTTCAAAAGTCATCCATGTTGTAATATGCATCAGAATTTTGTTTCATTTTAAGTCTAAAGGATAGTTCATTAGATGTATATAGCACCTACTGATAATTCATTCATACATATATAGACACATGGGTTACTTTCACTTTTTGACAATTGCAAAAAAAAAAAAGCTTCTTTGTTCATTTTATCATAACTCTCTTCTCTGTTCTATTCCTATATTCTAAATTCCAAAGTCATTTCATTCATTTTTGTTTTCTCATCCCTTTAGGGATATTTCCACATTCATGATTTTTTCTTTCTACTGTATCAGTTGTTATGGTGGTAAAATACACATAAAATAAAATTTACCATTTTTAAGCAAACAGTTCAGTGGAATTAAGAATATTCATGTTCTTGTGCAACTATCACTACTATTCATCTCCAGACCTTTTCATCCTTCAAACCTGAAACCCTGTACCCACTAAACAATGATTCCCAATGCTCCCCTCCCCCAAGACCCTATAACACACTATTTTGGTTTCTATCTCTAAGAGTTTGATTACTCTAGGTATCTCATGTAAGTGAGATCATACAATGTTTTCCCTTTTATGTCTGACTTATTTTACTTAGCATAATATTTTTAAAAGTCATCCATGTTGTAATATGCATCAGAATTTTATTCCATTTTAAGGATAAAGAATAGTTCATTAGATGTATATATCACATATTGATAATTCATTCATCCACATATAGACGCGTGAGTTATTTCCACTTTTTGGCAATTGCAAATAATAATGCTGTGAACATTGATGTACAAATATCTATTCCAGTCCCTCCTTTCAATTCTTTTGGATACATACCTAGAAGTGAAATTTCTGGATATATAGTAGTTCTATATTGAATTTTTTCAGTAACCACTAGAGGTCTTCAACAGCTGCTACATCATTTTACATTCTCATCAGCAATGTACTAGGGTTTCAATTTCTATACATCCTTAACAACTTTTTTTTTAGTTTAGTTTTATTTTGTATTGATAATAGCCATTATAATGGGTATAAAGTAATGTGTTATTTTCATTTAATTTTCTTAATGACTAATGATGTTGATAATTTTTGTATATATTGAATACTTGCATATTTCTTTGGGGAATTGTCTAAGTCTTTTGTCCACTATTCAATTGAATTGTATTCTTTTTCATTGTTGAGTTTTAGGAGCTCTTTGTATATTCTAGAAACCAATCCTTTATCAAATATATGACTTGCAAATATTTTCTTTCATTTTATAAGTTGGTTTTTCACTTGTTTGATAGTGTTTCACTATTTGATAGTGTTTCACTTTTTTGATAGCGCAAATAAGTTTTTAATTTTGATGAAGTCCAAAAAATTCATATATATTTTGTTGATGCCTGTGTTTTTGGCATCATATCTAAAAAAAATCACTGTCAAATCTAATGTCACAAAGATTTGCTCCATATTTTCTTATAGGTTTTATATGTTTTATAGTTTTAGCTCATATTATTTTTAATTGACAAATTGAAAATGCATATCTTTTAAAAGACAATATTTTGAAATATGTACACACTCTGGAATGGCTCAGTTGAGTCATATGAGTTGAACATATATGTTACCTCCCATACCATATTTTTGTGGTGAGAACACCTAAAATCTACTCTCAGAGATTTTCAGAGTAAAACATATAGCTATTAACTACAGTCACCATGTTGTACAATAGATCTCTTGAAATTATTTCTCTTATATAACTGATGTTTTGTGTTATTTGACCAATATCTCCCAGATCCCTTGTACCTCATCCTCCAATAAACACCATTTTATTCTCTACTTCTATGGCTTCAGTGTTTTATTTGTTGTTGTTGTTTTTAAATTCTACATACAGGTGAGATTCTTCAGTACTTTTCTTTTTGTGTCAGGCTTCTTTCTCATCATATAATATCCTAAGCGTTCATTCATGTCACAAGTGATGACATTTGCTTTTTTTCTAAGATTGAATAGTATTCTGTTTTGAATATGTGCCATATTTTCTTTATTCAATCGTCTGTTGGTGGACACAGGTTGATTCCATACCTTGAGTACTGCAAATAATGTTGAAATGAACTTGGGAGTGCAGACATTTTTTCCATATACTGATTTCCTTTCCTTTGAATATGTACCCAGAAGTGGGATTGCTGGATCATATGGTAGTTCTATTTTTTATTTCTTTAATTTTTTTTGAGAAAGCTCCATACTGTTTTCCATAATGACTATACCAATTTGCATTCCCGCTGACAGTCTACAAGAGTTCCCTTTTCTCCACATTCTTCCTAACCCTTGTTACCTTTGTCTTTCTGAGACTATCCATTTCAATAGTATGAGGCAATATTCCATTGTGTCTGATTTTTGTTTCCCTGATAATTAATGAAGTTGAGCAACTTGTCATATACCTGCTGTCCATTGCATGTTTTCTCTTGAGAAATGTCTTTTTAGGTTGTTTACTCATTTTAAAACCTGAATTATTGGTTTTCTTGAGTTGTTTCTATTTATATTTTAGATATTAACCCCTTATCAGATACATGATTTGCAAATATTTACTTACATGGAGTAAGTTGACTCTTCACTCCATCAGTTTTTTTATTTTGCTGTGCAGAAGCATTTTTGTTTGATCAAATCACATTTGTCTATCTGTACTTTTCCAGCCTGTGTCTTGGGGGTCATATCTAATATCTTTGCCAAGTCTAATATCATGAAGCTTTTCCCCTGTGTTTTCTCATAGTAGTTTTGCAATCTCCTAACTTATGTTTAAGTCTTAATCCAGTTGGAGTTTATTTTTGTTTATTGTGTGAAATAGGAAATCATAAGTACACATGTGAGATCCTTACAATTCTTTGACAGAGAGCTGGACTGCATATTCACAGGGTACAGTCCATAAATCCTTAACAAAGAATGGCTGCTATAGAGTTGGGAGTGAAATAGAGGAACTACAGGTTGCATAATTCTGAAAGAAATTAGGGTTCCAGGCTAGGCTTACTGGAAAAACCTTATTAATACCCCTTGATACTCAGCTGAAACATCAGGAAAGCTAAGCCTTAAGTTAATAAGCATGAGAACTTCCCTCTAGAATATAGGTAAGCAAATGTTATTGCCATATAAGGCTGGTTTACTCATTCTCTAGGGCTGCCATAACAGAATCCCCTAGACTTGGTGACTTAACAGAAATTTAATTCCTCACACTTCTGAAAGCAAGAAGTCCAATAATCCACTGTTCAAGGAATAGCAGGTTTGGTTTCTCCTAAGTTCTTTTTACTTGACTTTCAGATGACCACTTTCTAAGGGTACTCACATGGTTTTTCTTCTGTGTGTATACATCCTGGTGCCTCTCCATGTGTCTAAATTTTCTCTGTTATAAGGACAGCGGTTATTTTGGGTTAGAGCCTACCCAATTATCCTCATTTTAACATAATCACCAATTTAAAGACTAGATTTGCAAATGCAGTCATATTCTAAGGCACTGAAAATTGTGGCTTCAACATATGAATTGAGAGCAAGAAACACTTTTCATCCTTTAACAGCCAGATAGTAACTATTTTAGGTTTGCAGGCCATAATTGCTCTGTTGTGACTAGTAAACTCTGCCATTAAAGCAGGAAAGGATCTTTAGACAACACATAAACAAACGTATATGTTTGTGTTTTAAACTCTAGATTAAGTAACAAAATAGTAATAATAAAATAATAATAAAAGAGGGATATCTTAAAGGCTATTGGGGTGATGAAATGTAATTTAAAAAGTATTCTATCATAGTGTTTCTGTACACCAATAATGAACTAGCTGAGAAAGAAGTCAAGAAGGCAATCATATTTACAATAGCTACAAAAAATTAAAACACTTAGAATACATTAGAATCAACAAGCTGAAAGACCTCTACAAGGAAAACTGCCCAAAACTGATGAATACGATTATTAATTAATCTTATTACTAATAAGTTGTTTGTGAAGAGTACACAAATAAGTAGAAAGACATCCCATGCTCATGAACCAGAAGAATTAATATTGTTAAAATAACGATACTGTTAAAAGCTATCTACAGATTCAATGCATTCCCTATCAAAATACCAATGTCATTTTTCACAGAAATAGAAAAAAGCAATCCTAAAATTCATAGAGCACCAAAAAAAAAACAAAAACAAAAACAAAAAACAAGCAAAAAAAAGTACAAACAGCCAAAGCAATTCTGAGCAAGAAGAACAAAGCTAGAAGCATCACTATCAGACTTCAAAATATACTACAGACACAAAAACATCATGGTATTGGCATAAAAACAGACACGTAGACCAAAAAAAGAGAGAGAAAAAAAAAAGCCAGAAAGAAATCCACATTTTTACAGCCAACTGAGTTTGACAAAGGCACCAAGAACATACACTGGGGAAACAGCAACCTCTTCAATAAATGGTGCTTGGAAAAAACAGCTTAAGATTGATTAAAGACTTAAATATAAGACCCAAAATACCCAAAAATATAAAACTACTGGAAGAAAACATAGGAGAAACATTTTGTCTCAGAAAAAGTTTTATGGCTAAAACCTTAAAAGCACAGGCAACAAAACCAAAATGAGATAAATGGGACTATATTAAAATGAAAACCTGCACAGCAAAGGAAACAATGGAGTGAAGAAACAACCTTAGAATGGGAGAAAATATTTAAAAACTATTCATCCAACAAGGGACTAATATCTAGAATATGCAAGTAACTCAAACAACAGTAACAACAACAACAACAACAACACGAAATAATCCCATTAAAAAGTGGACAAAAGACACAAGTGGACAAAAGGCACAAATGGACATTTCTCAAAAGAATATGTACAAATGGGTAAAAGGTATATGAAAAAAATACTCAACATCACTACCAATCAGGGAAATGCAAGTCAAAACCATAATGAGTTATTATCCCACCACAGAATGATTATTATTTAAACGACAAAAAGTAACAGGTGCTGGAGAGGATGCAGTGCAAGGGAAACTCTTGTACAGTGTGCATTGGACTGTAAATTAGTACTGCCACAATGGAAAACAGTATGGACACTTATTTAAAACTAAAATATAACTACCATATAATCTAGCAATCCTATTACTAGGTATTCATTCAAAGAAAAATAAATCAGTATATATCAAAGGGATTCCTGCATTCTCATATTTATTGCAGCACTATTCACCATAAGAAAGATATGTAATCAATCTATGTTTCCAATAGTGGATGAATGGATAAAGAAAATGTGGCATATATACACAATGGAATGTTATTCAGCCATAAAGGAAAGAATAAAATAATCTTATCTGCAGCAACATGGATGGTCCTGAAGGTCACTGACGAGTGAAATAAGTTAAGCATGGAAAGACAAATATGTTCTCACTTACGTGTGGGAGTTAAAAAACATTGATCTCATGAACATAGTGAATAGAATGATAGACACTGGAGGTTGGAATAGGTATGTAGGTGGAAGGAGGATGAAGATAAGTTGGTGATGGGCACAAACATATAGTTAGATAGAACAAGGAAGTTCTACCTTTCAATAGCAGAGTAGGACAACTACAGTTAAAAGCAATTTATTGTATATTTAAAAGTAGCTAGAACAGAAGACTAGAAATGTTCCAAACACATAGAAATGATAATTACTTCAGAGGCTGACCACCCCAAATACCCTGATGTAATCATTACACAGCCCATGAATGTAAAAAAAAAAATCATACATACCCCATAAATATGTACAAATACTATATATCAATAAAAAACAAAACAAATTCGGTTAACTTAAAAGATAACAGAAAAGAAGAAGGTAGATACAAAAGATATATTGCATTCCACAAATACATATAGAATTATGGTAGAATTAAACCCAACTGTATCCAAAATTACATTAAATATAACTAAACAATCCAGAAAACATAGAAATTAGAGACATATTTTTTGCTAATATTAAGTGGCACACTCATATATAAACATAGAGATAGGTTCTTAAAAAAACAACTACACAAATGTTAAGTAAAAGAAAGCGAGTGTGACTATGATAATGCTCGATAAAGTGAATACTACAGAGATAGAGCTATTTTACATTGATGAAAAGGTTAATTCAAAAGGAAAACAACAATATTAAATGTATATAGATCTAATAGCACAGATTCAAAATACATGAAAACAGCAATCAGAATTAAAGAGTAAATAAATCAGTAATTATTTGGGAGAATTTGATGACTCTCATGGAGCGGAGCAAATACTGTAGATAAACTAACCCTAACAATATAGAAGATCTAAGAAACGCTGTCAACCCTCTTGACCTAAATGATATTTTCAAAAGACTACACCTCAGAATAACAGAATACACATTCTTTTCATATACACATGGAACATTCATCAAGATAGACCATGCACTAGACCACAAAACCAATCTTAATACATTTTAAAAGGTTGAAATATTTCTGACCACAGGAGAAATAAAATAAACATTAATAATATGATATCTAAGATACACTCCAAATATTTGGAATGAAAAAACACACTTTTAATAATCCATGGGCTAAAAAAATCACCAGAAAAATTAGAAAATATTTTAAACTGTGGAATAATGCTACTATGATTTATCAAAATATATGGGATTCAGTTAAAAGCACTGCTAGCAGAAAATTTATTTCATTAACTGCTTATATTAGAAAAGTTGTCAAATCAACAATCTAAATTTCCTCTCAACAAACGTAGAATAGAAAGAACAAATTAAACCCAAATTAAATGTAAAAAAGATAAGTATAAGAATCAAAATCAACGAAATAGTGATTGTTTAACAATAAAAAAAATCAATAGTACCGAAAGTGGATTCCTTGGAAAAATGGAAAGATTGATATACTCCTAGTAAGAATGAAGAAGAAAAAGGGAAGAAAACACCAATTATTCTTATTCAGAATGAAAGAGAACATATAATTACAGATTCTGAATATATTAAAATGAAAATATGGAAATATTATAAAAATATTTCTTCCAATAAGATTAAAACCTTAAATGACATAGACAAAATTTTTGAACAACACAACAAAGATGGAAAGAGAGGAAATGAAAAATCTGAGTCAATTATCAAAAATCTTCCATATGTAGAAGTTATATGTATAATATGTAGTTATATGTATAATAAACAATAACTGTTTATTATATGTAGTTATATGTATAATATAACTGTAGTTATATGTATAATAAATAATAACTGTAGAAATGAAAAGCATAGGCTAGTGATAGTAACAAAATGTAAGGCAATGAAGGTTATATGTCCTTAGCACTGGGGAAACACAAAGAAAATCCATTTGTTCAGGGCAAAAAATTGCAACTTTTCTTGACTTATGTTTAAATATCTTACACTAGATCATTAATATTTATGTTTTATTTAAATTTCCTTAGGACTTACGTCGTTAACACTATACATGCATTACACACTCTTTATACAAGAAATTTTAGTAAAATAAGCCTGAGCAATGCTGTCCACTTTCTATTCCATCTTTCAAATTTGGATATGTTTTATGTCAAAATGATAATGAAATAAAACTTGGATTTATTAACTTAAACTCAGCCAGACATATCATTGATGCTTTGTGAGTTTTTTATGAAGAAAAATAAAAGCAGCTGTTCTCATCATTTTCTCTGAAAATTTTCCTTGTTTTTTTTCTTTCCAACTTTTATTTTAGGTTCAAGGGGTACTCATGCAGGTTTGATACATGAGTAAATTGAGTGTTTTGCTGGGATTTGGTGTTCATATAATTTTGTCACCCAGATAATCAGCATAACACCCAATAGGTATGTTTTCAATCCTCATCTTCCTCCTACCCACCACCCTGAAGTAGGCCCCAGTGTCTGTTGTTCCCTTCTTTGTGTTCATGTGTACTGAATGTATAGCTCCCACTTATAAGTGAGAACACGCAGTATTTGGTTTTGTTTCTACATTAATTCACTTGGGGTAATGGCCTCTAGCTCCATGCATGTTACTAGAAAGGACATGATTTCTTGCTTTTTATGGCTGCATAATAGTTCATTATATATATATTATATTTTTATTATCCAGTCTACCACTAATAAGAATGTAGGTTGATTCCATGTATTTGATATTGTAACTAGTGCCGCAATGAGCATATGTATACATGTGTCATTATGGTAAAATGATTTATATTCCTTTGGGTATAAGTGCGATCATGGAATTGCTGAGTTGACTGACAGTTCTATTTTAAGTACTTTGAGAAATCTCCAGACTGCTTGCTCTCCACAGTGGCTGAACTAATATACATTCCCACCAGCTATATATGAACATTCCCTTTCCTCTGCAACCAAATAGCTTCTGTTATTTTTTGACTTTCTAATAATAGCCATTCTAACATTTGAGATGGTATGTCATTGTGGTTTTGGTTTGCTTTTCTCTAATGATTAGAAATGTTGGGCATTTTCTCATGTTTTTTGGTCATGTGTAAGTCTTCTTTCAAGAATTGTCTGTTCATCAACTTTGCCCATTTTTAATAATTTTGTTTGTTTTTAGAAACACACTTTTAATAATCCATGGGTTAAGGAAAATCATGTCAATTTATTTAAGTTACTTACAGATTCTGGATATTAGACCTCTGTTGGATGTATAATTTGCAACTATTTTCTCACATTTTGTAGGTTGTTCATTTAGTCTATTGATGGTTTCTTTTGCTGCAGAGAAGGTCTTTAGTTTAATTAGGTTCCATTTGTCTATATTTATTTTTGTTGCAATTGTTTTTAGAGTTTTCATTATGAAGTCTTTGCCAGTGCTGATGTCCAGAATCAGGACTTTTTCTAGAGTTTTATAGTTTCAGGATTTAAATGTAAGTATTTAACCCATCATTGGTTAACTTTTTTATATGGTTAAAGAAAGGCATTCAGTTTCAATCTTTTGCATATGGTATCCCAGTACTATTTATTACATAAGGAGTTTTCCCCATTGCTTTTGTTTTTGTCATTTTTTTTGAATATCAGATGGCTGTGTTGTGTAGCATTATTTCTGGACTCTGTAATCTGTTCCACTGGTCAATGTTTCTGCTTTTGCACCAGTACCATGCTGTTTTAGATACTGTAGCCTTGCGGTATAGTTTGATGTTAGGTAGTGTGATGCTTCCAGATTTGCTCTTTTTGCTTAGGAGTTCCTTGGCTATTCAGGCTCTTTTTTAGGCCCCAGTGAATTTTAGAATAGTTTATTTTTTTTCTGTGAAAAATGATGTTGGCAGTTTGATAGGAATAACATTGGATATGTAAATTGATTTTGGCAGTATTGTCATTTTAACAATATTGATTTTTCTGATCTGTGAGGATGAAATATTTCTCTATTTGTTTGTGTTGTCTCAGATTTATGGAATAAGAATAGCAATCCTTGCTCTTTTTGCTTTTAATTTGCTTGCTTGATCTTTCTCCATCCCTTTACTTTGAGGATATCAATGTCCCTGCGTGTTAAATGAATCTGTTGAAAACAGCATAACATTGGGCTCTACTTCTTTATCCAGTTTCCCACTCTGTGACTTTTAAGTGGTACATTTAGCCCATTAATGTTCAAGGTCAATACTGATATATGCAGATTTGATTTTGTCATCATGTTGTTAGCTGATTTTTTATGTAAACTTGATAGTGTAGTTGCTTTATAGTGTCAATGATCTATGTTCTTATGCGTGTTTTTTGTGTTGGCTGGTAACAATGTTTCATTAAGGATCTTTTCTAAGGCGGGTCTGGAGGTAACAGATTTCATTAGCATTTGCTTTCTTAAAAGGATTTTCTTTCTTCGTCATTTACAAGCTTAGTGTGGCTAGGCATACAATTCTTAATTGGAATTTATTTTCTTGAAGCATGCAGTATGTAGGCCTTAAATCTCTTCTGGCTTGTATAATTTCTGCTTAAATGTCTGCTGTTAACCTGATGACATTCCCTTTGTAGGTAACCTTCCCCATCTCCTTAGCTACCTCTAATATTTTTTCTTTCACATTGTCTTTGGAGAATCTGATGACCATGTGTCTTGAGGATGCTTATCTTGTATAGTATCTCACAGGAGATAATGATAATTTTAAAATTCTTTTTTCTTTACTTTCTTCTGAATGATGTAATTCATAGAGCCAGTCTTTGATCTCTGAGATTTTTTCCTCAGCTTGGTCTACTCTGCTGTTAATATTTTTGATTGTGTTATAAATTTGTGCTAGTGAGTTTTATAGTTATATTATGTCTATGGGTTTGGTTCTTTCTTAAAATGACTATTTTATCTTTCATCTCTTGAGTCATTTTACTGGATTCCTTAGATTCCTTGGAATGGGCTTTAACTTTATTCTGAATCCCAGTAGTCTTGATTGCCATCCATGTTCTAAATTCTATGTGTCCTTTCTGCCATTTCATTCCAGTTAAAAAACATTACTGGGGAGCTAGGATGGTTGTTTGCAGTTAAGAAGACACTCTATCTTTTAGAGTTGTCAGAATTATTTCACTGGCTCTTTTTTATCTGTGTGGACTGATGTTCCTTTAACTGTGGTATAATTTGATTATAGTCACTTGGCTTCATCTCTGGATGTTTGCAGAGGCCAAGGCTTTGTGCAAGGTCTTTATTTGTGGCTGAATTCTTCTCATTGGTTTAACTGGTGGGCATATTAGTAAAGCATATTTGTTTTTGAAATTTGGACTGTAATCCAGTACATGGTGCTTAAGCATAATTGGTGGTAAGTAGGCTCTTACTTTGCTACACAGCTGCTCTGTATTTCCTGGCATTTGCAGCTATGCTCCCACTCAGTGCTCTGAAAGTGTGGGCTCCTCAGTCCCTCAAATACTGGCTGCAGATCTCAGTTTCACACTTCCAGGTTGCACACTACAACCCTGGGTGAGTTTAGGCTTCAAGTTCTTTTCCCAGTTTGAGGCAACAGGGGAATAGACCTTGGCAATGGCAATGGCAGTGGGCCATTTACTTATCTTTTGTGATTCCAGTACAGAAGAACAGAGAACTACTGCTAATCAGAAAAATCAGGTGGAGTTGGGGCAACTGTGTTTCAGGCCCAAGCCTGGGAGCCCTTCCTGGCAAAGACCAGGGAGTGTTGGAGGTGGGAAAATGGGGAAGACAATTTGGCCTCCTTTTGCAGGGCAGCTGTGGCATGCTGGAAGTTCAAGTAAACCACTCAGGTTCTTTTTTCCTTCCCCAGCCTGGTGGCAAAGAGGGCAGATACCACTGTAGCAGCAGAGGCAGAAGGGCTGTAAGTTGTCTCTAGGAACTCTAGGCCTGAGACACGGAGTCACTGAAAATGAGAATGTTCAACCAGGGCTGAGCTGACTGCATTGTGGGCCCAAGATGGGCGTACTTGCCTGCTGAAGAACAGGGGATTGGTGGTTTACAGGGATGACAGGCTGGATTCCTCTCTATTTGGCAGCTCAGGCACACTGGAGGTGCCAGAACAGCAATCGGTGTCTGTTTTCCCCCAGCACAGGGGCAGCAAGGGAGGTACTGCTACATTGGCAATGGCAAAGATGCTGTCAGTTTCCTCTTGGAACTCCCACCCAGAAAGACATAGAACTGCTGCCAATGGGAATGTTCAGCCATGGGTGGGGCAGTTGCATTGTGTTTCCAAGCTGGGAGCCCTGCCTTGTAAAGAGCAGCAAGTCTGGGACTCACAGGGTAGAGAGACTGGGCTCCTCTCTGTGTGGTGGCTGCAGCATGCCGTGGGTGCCAAGAAAGTCATCAGGGTCTTTGTTCTTTTTCCAACCCAAAGGCAGCAAGCGCAGTACCACTGCAATGTCAAAGGCAGAGAGTTTTGGGGTTGCCTTTGGGGTTTTCTCCATAGAGAAATACAGAGCCACCACCAACTGAGGTGATCAGGCAGTGGTAGAGTGGCAGTATTGTGTGCCCAGGTTGGGAGACGTTGCCCGTTGAGGAGTAGCAGGGGCAGTGACCCACCTGGAGAAGAGTCTTAAATGGAGACCTGTGAGTAGCCTGAGTGCTCAAGCAAAGGTGAGGTGGCTGTGCTGGGGTCCCAGGCCAGTGGGCTTTGGCTGGTGAGATGCAGCAGAAGCAAAGCCTCCAATCTTTGTGCTCCTCAGCACTCTGCATGTGGCCACTACCCTGTGAGCAGGTAAGAGAGCCTGACTTCCTTGTAGGCATGGCTATGGCAGCTGGCACCAGGGTTTTCAGAGATCCAGGGTCCTCTGGGCTCCAAGTGGGTCTGAGTGGTGGCTCTGCTCAGGCTCCACATGGCACTGCATGTCAGTCTGGAGGCTCCATGGGGGGCGAGTCAGGGGAATCTCCTGTGCCCAGGATTGCAAAGGTCCATAGGTCCATGGCAGAAGTGTAGGTCCCTGAGAGCTCTCACTCACTCACCATTTCCCCATATTGGAGAGCTTCCCTTGGCTCTGCACTAATCCAAGGTGGACAGCTCACCTGTGTTGCTCCTCTCTGCTCTCCATGAGTCATGTTGCTTCCTTGATGAATCCCAATGTATCCTCCTGGATGACCCAGATGAAGAGCTAGTGTTTACTTGCCACTCTTTCTCCTCTCTGTGAGAGTGGTGCACACTAGCTGCTTCTCCTCAGCTATCTTGGCACCTCTGCTGTTTTTACTTTTAATTCAGTACAAAGCGTTGGAGTCAGTAATGCAAGGACACTATGGAGGATCTTTGTTTAATAATATTAATAAAGAGCATTTCAAAGAGATATAAAAATATATAAAATATGTGAAAGTAAATAGTTAACAAAATTTAAACAGTCACTCTCACTTGATAAAAAATATAAAAATATTTAAAAGAAGGAATTTTGTTGCCAGATTTTGGGGGTCATGATGTTCTTTAACACACACACCCACATATATGTATATATGTATGCACACATTATATATATATATGTAAAGTGTTAAAGTAAACAAGCTAAGAACACAAGCTAAAGCTGAAAGGCTGAGACAATTAATATAAGACAACTTAATAAACTGAAATTCCAAACACCAGACTTCTATTACACACTGTATTAGGATTATCCAGAGAAACGGAACTAATAGGTTTATCTATTTATCTATCTATTATCTCTATCTATCATCTATGTATCTATGTATCTATGTATCTGTCTATCTATCTATCTATCTATCTATCTATCTATCTATCTATCTATCTATCTATCTATTTATGTCTGTCTAATCTACCGTGTGTGTGTGTGTGTGTGTGTGTAAGATATTTGTTATAGGCATTAGACATTCTCTCATATGATTTTGGAGACCAAGATATTCCACAATCTGCTGTTTGCAAACTGGAGAACTAGAAAACACAGTGGTTTAATGTAATCCCAATCTAAAAGCTTGAGAAGCAGGAGAGCCAATAGTGTAAGTCTCAGCCCAATTGCAAAGGGTTTTTTTGTTGTATTTAGTTCCTTCACATATTGGATAACACCCACCTACATAGGTGAAGGTGATCTTCTTTACTGAGTCTACCAATTCATAAGTTTGTCTCTTAAATAAACACCCTTACACAAACACCCAGAAATAATGTTTTACCAGTTTTCTGTACATCCCTTAGCCCTGTCAAGTTGACAAATATAATTAACCACTACACATAGGCATCGAGATATTGTAGGCTTTCATTAATCACACTTCTACTCCAGCTTTCTATAATCTGGTAAAGGGGACAGTCACATTTTGAATATGACCTGTGACCCCATTACTGTTTTTAAAATCAATGACCAATGCTTTTCAGATCTTGCTTATTGACCTATCCAACAGATTCAACTATTTTGATTTTTTGATACCTTTCTCATTTGCTTTTAAATTTTCCAATGACACAGTTCCCCCTGTGTCTTCTATTATTACAGTCTTCTCCTTCTTAATTGTTATTATAAGTTGTTTTAAAAGGTCAATTGGGTTTTGGACTAAAGGATTGAAATTTAAAAAGGCAATAGTAGCTCCAATTATCAAACTATTTAGACAGACATCCTCAAGGACTCATCCAACGAAGAAATCATATCCCTTTTTTCCCCAAAAAAAGGTCAAATATAAAAGAAAGAGGATACACCTGCTTAAGACATAAAGGATTTGCCAAAGTTTCAGTTTTTTGAACATCTAATAAACTCACTTTTTTTTCTCCTAAAAACCTATTCAGATAACCTATACCCTAAATAATTTCTTTCTGTGTACATACAGCAATATATACCCACCTCCTTCAGTTTTTAAATACTTAAGGAATTATTGCAAATATGAGTCACTCTACTTAACAAGACAGAAATCAGAAAAACATTACTATTCTGAGATTATACACTATTACAAATGTGTGATATTTCTATACTTTTCTATTTTACTGAGTAAGAATTTAAGTTAGAGGACATAAATATGTTGAAAATATTTTTAAATATCCAGGGAATAATAATGTTTATATGATAAAAGAGCTGTTTTGAGTTTTTTAGAAAAATCTCACTTTCACTAAAAAAAGAGAGAAAGTAGGAATTCTATATAGAATTCATAATATGACTATGGATAGAGAGGAAATATGAAATTTAAAAAGTAGGAATTATTTATAGAAATACATATGTATAAATATATAAATATATACATATGTATACATATTTGTTTTTAGAATAGTTTTAAATAATGCAGAAACAAAATATTTACAGAAAAAATATGATAGACCATCTTTGCCAACAATATTTTTCTGGCACACCATCATAAAATACATGTTTTGAATACCTTCTCCAGTATGGAAATTAATGACAAGGGACCATTCATATGCTCTCTATACATTATTCAAAAGAGCTTTAATACAAAAATAATGAGAGAGGCAGGGGTGGGTGTGAAACGACAGATGATTGGCAAAACACTGAAAAATCTTTTCCTGTTTCTGTTTCCTCTACTCCTTTAACAGCAACCTAGAATGGCAATTTGATTAACACTTGATATTATATTAGCCTCAATAAACTATGATAAGCAATTAGAAAAGTGTATCAGAGGTTGTATTTGTAATTTTTTTTTTTTTTTTGAGATGGAGTCTCGCTCTGTTGCCCAGGCTGGAGTGCAGTGGCATGATCTTGGCTCACTGCAACCTCCACCTTCCCAGTTCAAGCGATTCTCCTGCCTCAGCCTCCTGAGTAGCTGGGATTACAGGCGCCCGCCACAATGCCCAGTTACTTTTTGCATTTTTAGTAGAGACGGGGTTCACCACGTTGGCCAGGCTGGTCTTGAACTCCTGACTTCAAGTGATGCACTCACCTCGGCCTCCCGAAGTGCTGGGATTACAGGCATGAACCAGCGCGCCTAGCCTGTAATATTTTTTCAAATGAATATATTTTTCTTGAATGAAATATGAATATCAAGTAATATAGAGAATATGAATAAGATAATTCAAACCACCTACAATGCCACCACATAATGATAACTGTCATTAACATTCTGTTGCATGTATTTCTGAACTTTATTATTTACACATATGCATAATAACTATACCATCAAGTGAATCATATTATGCATTCTACAATGTTTTATCCTACTTTTATCACTTGATAATATACTATGGGCATCTACTGATGTAAAAATAATGGTTCATATTATTTCTGCCAATACCATTTTAATGGATATAGAGAATTCCATTAGGTGAATGTTCAATCATTTACTTAATCCTTTTATGATGATTATTTTGATTATTTTAAATTTTAATACAAGATATGGTTTTTCGTTTTAGATATGCAAACCCTTCTTAAAGCGAAAACTTGACTGGAGGCGGTGGCTGACGCCTGCAATCCCAGCACTTTGGGAGGCCTAGTCAGGTGGATCAGTTGAGGTCAGGAGTTCAAGACCAGCCTGGCCAGCATAGTGAAACCCCGTCTCTACTAAAAATACAAAAAAAAAAATTAGCCAAGCGTGGTGGTGGGCACCTGTAATCCCAGCTACTCGAGAGGCTGAGGCAGGAGAATTTCTTGAACCTGGGAGGCAGAGGTTGCAGTGAGCCGAGATCTCGCCACTGCACTCCAGCCTGGGCAACAAGAGCGAGACCCCGCCTCAAAACACAAACACAAACAAAAACAAAAACAAAAACAAAAACAAAAACAAAACAAAACAAAACAAAAAACTCGTAGAGAATATCAATATTCTTTGATTGTTTTGTTTGTTTGTTTTTGAGACGGAATCTCCCTCTGTTGCCCAGGTTGGAATTCACTGGCAGAATTTCAGCTCACTGCAACCTCCGCCTCCTGGTTTCAAGAGATTTTCCTGCCTCAGCCTCTCGCGTAGCTGGGATTGCAGGCATGTGCCACACTCCCGGCTAATTTTTGTATTGTTAGCAGAGATGGGGTTTTGCCAAATTGGCCAGGGTGGTCTTGCACTACTCTTCACCTCCGGTGGTCCGCCCGCCTGGGCCTCCCAAAGTGCTGGGATTACAGGCATGAGCCACTGCACCTGGAATAGAATCGCAATATTGGAAACGCATAATTGTTAAGATACTCTTGTTTAAAGTGGGATCCCAAATTACACTTGTCAGCATATTCCTCTGCATTGCCAGTGTGGCATGAAGGGGATCCATAGAACCAGCCAATATTTCTGTAGCTATGAGGCATCCAGAGTTTTGAATACCACTATTATAAGCCAGATTGCACCCAATACCCTTGTGCATACATCTGTATGCACTTGCTTAATTATTTTCATGAACTAAAATGCCTAGGGGTAGAATTGATCAATCAGTGAATACACAGTTTTAATTGTGATGCAATTTATCAATTGGGCTCTAAAGAGAGTACAATTTATATATTCCTCCAAATAACCATGATATTTATTTGCAAACTAACCAAAAACGTTACCGGTGAGGTTGATATCTTTTCATGTATACAGTAGCCATTTACGCCTAGCATGTAGTAAATGCCTAGTATTTATGGAATAAATAAATTTGTAGGATTTCTTCTGTTAATGCTCTGTTTATTTTAATATTGGTATTTTCCTCTTTTATAAATGTATTTGCAAGAAGTTCTTTTGTAGAAAGAATATTAATGTCCTTTAGCTTTTTAAAAAATTTTGCTAATTGACTGCTAATATTATAGCAGGTTTTTTATCTATATATACAGTCATCCATTGTTTAATGATGGTGATATATTCTAAGAAATGCATCATTAGCCAGTGTCATCATTGTGCACACATGAAAGAATATACTTACACCAACCTAGATGGTCTAGCCTACTGCACACATTGGCTGTATGGTTTAGCCTTTTGTTCCCAGGCTACAAACCTGAACAGCATGTAACAACGATGAATACTGTAGGCGATTGTAATACAGGGTTATGCACAATGTTTTGTCTTGGCTGGTGCACTAGCGAAGTGCTTATCTTTCTTTGTTAATTTTTTTTCTGCAAAAGACTTGTCTTTAACTGTTTGGAGATTGAGTGTATGCGATAAAATAGTCTCATCAAATGGCTATAGCAGTTGAATTTGGCAGGATTAACTTAGGAGAAGATATCAATTAATTTCATAGCAAATATTCAATTATCACCTCACGAAAACTTTTGTGGGGTGTATATCAAATCACAACTATGATCCTAAATTGTAATTATTATAAATTTTTGAAGTATCACTATTTAGGAGACAGATGAAGGTCTTTAGAGCTTCCTTTCAGATAAGTTGGGGGTATAAGAAGAGAAACTTATCAGTAGGCAAGAAAATGCAACTTCCCAGTTTTAAATTTTTAAACTTAAAAACTTTAAACTTAAAAATAAGAATGTTTTGTACAGAAGAGAGAACAGATGTACAGATGTGGTATAATCACTTAAGTATGAGAGAGCACTTAAAAATGTAAAAAAAATCTTCCCCAAAACATTTCCCCTCAGTAGTTGAGAAATACACCATTTACATTTTAGGTCCTAAAGAGAAAAAAAAAAATAAGTTGAACCCAATCCCTGATGAATACGATTTTTCTCCTTTCCTCCTCTCAAACATATGCATATTTTATTCTTCAAAAACTTTCATACTATATCACCTTTAAAAAAAATAAATTCTATCGATGTGGTTATTTGGAGTTCACCAGCTATCCTGATGCCATTAATTTCAGCACGTACACGGAAAAGTTGAGGTTTTTATCTTGGTCTTAAAGGATGGGCAGGATGTCAAGGCAGCTATTGATAAGTAAGTCTTTCTGATGGAAACATTAACTGCACTTTGAGTATATTTGAGAATTGTAGGGGAGGAAAAATTCTCAAATAAGTAGATTTTTTGCTAACTTAGGATGGTAATAACACTAACAGCAATAAGAAAGTGATCCACATGAAAAGAACAAGGCAAATTCAATTCAACTTTTAGATATGTTGAGTTGAGATAACAAAACATCCAAGTGAAGATGTCTTTTAGGTAAGTGAAGTCATTTTACTGGAAATTATGAGAGAGTTAGCAGTCATTTACGTAAAAGGTGATAATTGAAACTATATTATATACATATATATGCATTCAAACATTACCAATGACCTCCTACTTGCCAGACATGACAGTGGTATTGAGGAATATGTATGATTGGGGAGTTTTTTTTCTCAGGATTACATTTTATATCACATTTTTGGAAAGTCAAAATAAAATAAAGCAGATCAATGTTTGAAAGTTGAAAATAGTTCTACTTATTCAATACTACCTTACTCTAGGATGCTAGTAATTACTCAAGTAGAATATATCATCTTTGACACGGACTAATATTAAAAAATACAGATTAATAAAAAATTTCTGAATCTTTCAGTGTAGTTTACTAGAAACTTTCAAATGTTACTGAACCAGCATTGACATCAACTTTGCTGACCTTACATGGCCAATAAACATTATATAAATAAGAAGTATCTGCGAGATTACATCCTTGTTCAAATACCTTCAGGAAACCCGGTAGCCCAGAGGTTTATTTGGTGCAAGATAATGACCCTGAACCATGCTAAGGATATAAAATGGTGTACAGTAGATCTTTTCTTTATACTTCTCTCATTTTTTAGCATAATAATAAGATCTAAAACTGTCCAAGCAGTTTTCTAAATGACATTCAATTTTCTGTTATATAATCCTGTCAGGTTTTCTTGTGTTCAAAGGCTACACCCCAATCACCACAGGTCATTGTCTTGCCCTCCATTGAAAGGACCCTATGAACACTGATCCACGAAATAAATTAATGAGATTACAGTTCTAAATTACAATAGTTCCCCATTGACATTTAGATTAGCAAGTAATTTATTGTAAACTAAGACCCATGATTTTCACTAGCACAAATGGGTCAAGTAGTGAAATCATATGTCTTTTTATAGATTACATAGCCTTCCACTCTGAAACTACATGATATTGGGAAAAACAACTCATGAAAAGTAGCTATGAGACTGCTAAGGCCTTGATTCTAGCAGATAGTTAATAGATAGCACCAAAAAAAGTTTAATTTGCAAAGAAATCCTGAGAAAAATATTGAAACATAAGCAAAGTCTTCTTTAAATCATAGTTATTGTCCGGGGATAATACCACTACTACATTAAAAGAAACATGTATGTGGTGCTCGTTCTCCTCAAATAAGTACATAGTTTCTCTGTAGATGGTTCGTTTAATTATTCTAGGTAATGAATTACTAATACTTGTTAGAGCAATTGATTTTTTCTGAAAATTAAAAAGAATTAATGTTGGCATACATATAAATAACTTACAAATAGCACAAACAATTGCCACAGAACAATAATTATAAAGAGACAGCTTTAAAAAGTGATGTAACAAAAATCTCATGTCCTGTTATTGGAATCATACCTGTCTATGAAGGGTATTTTTGGGATGAGGGAGTGAATACAGAGCAAAGTTAATTAGATGCCCAAGGAGTATTTTGGAGGAACAGTGGATGCTGTGAATAAGCTTTCATCAAAATAGCAGTGAAATCAACTAATTAGGAACTTTTACTTTTTGAATGATTTATGCATTCTAAGGGCCATTGCTGGATGGCTCAAAAACCAGAGTGTGGTTAGAGGCATGTAGAGAAATAAAAAGTCAAAGGAGGTAGCTCACATATTGTAAGAAACATTAGGGGGAAAATGTCAAGTAATGAGAACTTTAATAAAGTTATATCGTGTGTTAAACTTTGACTATGTCTAATATAATATCTTTAGTAAAAAAAACACTTTCTAATGAGTTATAAAATTTAATCATTTTATTTTGAGAAACAGCAAAATATTGAGTATGGTTTGAGAATAAAAGTGGTGTGAGATATATCCACAGGAATTCAGTCATAGCTGAGTTATATACATGGGCTTTGCCTTTTTAGTGGCTGTGGCAAGGTTTGGGAAAATGATGTTGTTCACAGTGTTTCACAGACAGTGTATTATCACTTATGTTTCTGCTCATTGAAAGATGCATTTATTTTGTCTTATGTTCATTTTAATACAACTTTTTTGAAGTATAATTAACATGCAGGTATTTGGCATGTCTATGTAGACACACATGCTGTTATTTATCTTTCATAAATGCCTAAGAATAGAATGGCTGGACTATAGAGTAATTGGGCCCTAAAATGTACAAGAAACTGTCAAACATCTTTCCTGATTATACCATTTTTTATTCTCATCAGCAGTATATGAGCGTTTCAGTTGCTTGCTCCCAAAAAGGAACCATTGCAAACTCAGGCTTCCATTAGGAATGACTTTTGCAACCAAAGGGCACACAATAACAGTGATAGGAGTTGGAGCAAGACGACCAAATAGAAACCCCCAGAAATTGTCCTCCCCACAGGAACACCAAATTTAACAACTGTCCACACCAAAAAAGCTGATTCATAAGAACCAAAACCAGGTGAGTGATTACAGTAGCTGGTTTTAAATTCATATCACTGAAAGGGGACTGAATAAGGTAGAAAAGACAGTCTTGAATTGCCAACACCACTTCATTCCCATTTGCCAGCAGTAGCTGTGTGGCACAGAGAGAGAATCTGTCGCTTGGGGGAGCAAAAGGACAGCAATTGTGGGCCTTTGCATTATAAATCAGTCTTGTCAACATTGAGTAGAACTCAGCCAACACCCATGGAGAGAGCATTTAGACCAGCCCTAGTGAGAGGGAGTCACCCATCCCAGTGGTCAGAACTTTTGAGTTTCAGCAAGCCTTGCAACTGTGGGCTATAGTGCTCTGGGATCCTTAAAAAAACTTTGAAAGGCAGTCTAGGCCATAAGGACTGAAACTTCTAGGTAAATCCTAGTTCTATGCTGGGCTTGTAGAGCCAGTGGAACTAGGGGCACATGACTTAATGAGACGCCAAGCAGAATGGCTAAAAGAGTGCTTGCATCACCCTTCCTCCCACCACAGGTAGCACAGCTTGCAACTTTGAAAGAGACCCCTACCTTCCATTTGAGGAGAGGAGAGGAGAGGTAAGAGTGAAGAGGACTTTGTCCTGCAACTTGGATACCAGCTTAGCCACAAAAGAGTAGGGCACTGGTCAGAGTCATGAGACCCCCATTTCAGGTTGTATCTTCTGGACATTTCTAGACACACCCTGAGCCAGAAAGGAACCTGCTGCCTTGAAGGGAAGAACCCATTCTCAACAGAATACATTCTTTGTTGACTGAAGAGCCCTTGGGTCCTGAATAATCAACAGCAGTACCCAGGCAGTACACGCCATGGGCCTTGGGTGAGACTCTGAGACACGCTGGCTTCAAGTGCGACCCAGCATATTCACAGGTGTGGTGGCTATGAGAAGAGACTCTTTATGTTTGAGAAGAGGAGAGAGAAGAATAAAGAGAACTTTACCTTATAGCTTAAGAAACAGGGGAAAGAGCACCAAGCAGTTTCTTGTGTCCCTGATTCCAGGCCTTGGCTCTTGGATAGTGAAAGATTCTCCCTAGGGCCTGAAAGCTTGAAGAGATAAGTAACTCACTCCCTTCTCAGGCCCACTCCCAAGGTGCAAGGCCACTTGTGCCAGCAGCATGCATCAGCAAGATAGCAGAAGCAAGAAGAGAGCCAGCCGGAAGACACCTACCCTGGCCGGAAGACACCTATCCCTGAAAATGGAGAAAGAGGCCGTCTGGGTACTATGTAGCAGTCATGTCAGACTGGGACACTTCCTGTTTACAGAGGACTATAAACCCCTGTCCCATTCTCAGTTGGGGCTGATGCCATTTTAGGCCTCAGCCCACCTGCACCCAGGTGCTCATTAAAACAGCGTGTTGCTCCACACCACCTCGTGTTGTCTGTTGGTGCACTCTAGGGATTCAAACCAATATAAGAACCTTTCAGATGCCGTCTCTGAACTGACCCTGGGACAAAGGAGATCCCACTTCCCTGAGGAGTGAGTCCCAGGTCTGGCAGCATTCACTACAAGCTAACTGAAGAGACTTTGGGAATTAAATGAACACGAGTAGTAGCCTGACAGTAAAAAACAAATGGACCAGTGGTGATGGTGGACATTGGGAGAGTCTTCTCTGCCTGTGTAAAGGGGAGGAAAGAGTAGGAAGGACTTTGTCTTGTGTATTTGGTGCCAGTTTAGCCACAGTAGAAAGGAGCATCAGGTAGATTCCTAAGGTTTCCAACTATAGAATCTGAGTGCCTAACAACATATCTAGATCTGCCTGAGAAACAGGGTAACTTACCACCCTGAAGACAAGAACATAAGACTGGCTGACTTTGCCACCTTCTGATTGTAGAGCCTTAGGGCCTTGAGCAAACAGAAGCGATAGCTAGGTAGTGGTTACAGTCAGCCTTGGGAAATACCTAGTGCTGTATTCACTTCAGGTCTGACCCAGCACACTTTCAGTGGTTGTGGACATAGGGGTACTTGTGTCACCCTGCCCTTGTTTCAGGCAGCTCAGAACATAGAGAAAGGGGGAGACCCAATTCATTTGGGAGAAAGTAAGGGAAGAGAACAAGAGTCCCTACCTGGTGATCCAGAGAATTTGTCCAAATCTTATCAAGGACTATAAAGGTGGTAACACTGAGTCTGCAAGAACTAAAGCATTACTGGGCTTGGGGTGTCCTCTAACACAAATATGGGTGCAGTGACCAAAATTTTAGATTACAACACTCAAATCCCTTTGAATACCTGGAAAACCTTCCCAAAAAGGATGTATATAAACAAGCCCACACTGACAAGACTACCATAAGTATCTAACTCTTCAGTGTCCAGACACTGAGGAATATCCACAAGCAACAAGACCATTCAGGAAAACACGACCTCACCAAATGAGATAAATAATACATCAGGCACAAATTTCAGAGAGACAGATATATGTGACTATTCAGATAGAGAATTCAAAATTGCTGTTTTGAGGAAACTCAAATAAATTCAAGATAACACAGAAAAATTCAGAATCCCATCAGACAAACTTAACAAAGACATTGAAACAATTCAAAAGAATCATACTGAATTGGCAAATTGACATACTGAAGAATGCATCAGAATCCTTTAATGGCAGAATGGATCAAGCAGAAAAAAAAAACATCATGAGCTTGAAGACAGGCTATTTGAAAATACACACTCAGAGAAGACAAAACAAAAAAGAATAAAAAGTGAACCACAATGAAAAGATTTAGAAAACAGCCTCAAAAGGGCAAATCTAAGAGTTATTCCCCTTACACAGGAGGTAGAGAAAGAGATAGGGGTAGAAAAAGTATTCAAAGAAATAAAATAGGAGAACATTCCAAACATAAAGATATCAATATTCAAGTACAAGATGATTATGGAACACCAAGCACATTTAACCCAAAAACTACATCAAGGCATTTAATAATCAAACTCCAAAAGGTCAAGGATAAAGAAGGGATGCTAAAAACAGCAAAAGAAAATAAGTAAATAGCATACAATGGAGTTCCAATACATCTGGCAGCAGACTTCCTAATAAAAATGTTACAGGCCAGGGGAGAGAGACATAACATATTTAAAGTGCTGAAAGAAGAAAACTTTTATCCTAAAATAATATATCTGGTGAACATACCCTACTGTGAACCCAGAAAATCTGAGACAGGTCTCAGTTAATTTAGAAAGTTTATTTTGCAAAGATTGAGGATGCGCCCGTGACACAACCTCAGGAAGTGCTGACAACATGTACCCGAGGTGATCAGGGCACTGCTTGGTTTTATACATTTTACGGAGACATGAGACATCAATCAATATATGTAAAAAGTACATTGGTGCAGTCTGAAAAGGAAGGACCACTTGAAGCAAAGGCAGGAAGACTCCAAGTAGGAAAGGAGCTTCCAGGTCACAGATAGGTGGTACACAAGCAGTTGCATTCTTTAGAGTTTCTGATTAGCCTTTCCAAAGGAGGCTATCCGGTATGCATCTATCTCAGAGAGCAGAGGGGTGACTTTGAATAGAATGAGAGGCAGTTTTGCCCTAAGCAGTTTCCAGCCTGAGTTTTCCTTAATGATTTTGGGGGCCGGAGCTATTTTCTTTTCACATTTCCCCCTTTTTCTTTCAAAAAATTTTCTGGAGAAAGCATTTTACAAGAAAATGAGTCTCTGGTCTCAGGTTTCATGTGATCTCTCATGGTTATGATGGTTTATTCCTAGATGGGGAGGTCCCAAAAGCTCATTAACAGGTTGTGAAGTCTCATGTTCTGTGAAGATAAAATAGGGAGGAGGAAGGGAGAAACAACAACAACAAACAAACAAAAAATCTTGGAAAAATTGATATAGGGCATATTACTCTGAAGCCCATACATTAGTAGGCAGGTATGAAAGTGGCTTATATATGTAAATAGGTTGCTGTTATTTTCTGCTGAAGTTTAAGTTGTCTGGCTTCAGTTCGCAGGATTTTAAGAAAGCACAGCTTAATTTTCAGTAACTCCAAATTAGGAAAACTGGGGGGAAAAAGAAGAAAAGAAATTGAAAACATTATTTTGAAGACTTGTAGCCAAGAAAAATTAGAATTCGGTCCAAGCTGTAGAAAATGATAAAAATTGAAGGAAACATTAGGGAAGACTAGATTCTAACAACAAGTCTCCTGTACTTTTGAAACACAATTTTTTCTCTCCCCAGTTTCCCATTTTTACTAAAGATAAATAGGACTGGTTTGCTTTATTATACTTGGCCTAATTATTTGTGTACAGTGCAGAAAGAATAATTTTTTACATAAGCTTTTAAATTGGCTTTGATGGAACTGTGTTCCATAGGAGAAATCTCAAATAAGGCTTTTTAAAGCTGAGCCCAGCCATGGATTTGTGCGACCAAAGAAGGTCTTGTTTTAGTAGTAAGGAATAATTCACCCTAGGTTAGCATTGTTCTAGAACTAATGTTTCCTAAGCAACACACAAAAGTATCAGACTTTTCCAGGTAATCTAACTGCAGCATAGAGCAAACCTCAAGTAAACTTCTAGAAACACAAAAATAATTAGCACTCAGTAAGGTAGAAGAAAGACTGAACATGTTGAGTGGACTGATATAGTTTGGATGTTTGTCCTCTTCAGATCTCATGTTAAAATGTAATTCCTACTGTTGGATGTTGGACCTGGTGCTAGGTGATTGGATTATGGGAATGGATCCTCCAAGATTGGTTTAGCACCATCCCCTTGGTGATAAGTGAGTTATCACTGAGTTCACACAAAATCTGGTTGTTTAAAAGTCTGGGACCTTCCCCGCCCCTTACTCTCTTGTTCCTCATCTTGCCATGTGATATCCTGGCTCCCCTTCACCTTCTGCCATGATTGTAAGTTTCCTGAAGCCCTCTCCAGAAGCATATGTCAGCAGTATGCTACCTGTACAGCCTGCAGAACTATGAGACAATTAAACATCTTTTATTCATAAATTATCTAGCCTCAGGTATTTCTTTATAACAACTCAAGAATGGCAGAATACATGAACACCTGGAAAATAGAAAAAGACCAGAATATAACTTTTACAGGTAAAAATCAGAATTTGTAAGATGAAAATTACATTAGATTTAACATTGCCAAAGAAAGATTGGTGAACTTGAAGACACAGCAATGGAACTATTCAAGATTAAACATACACCAAAAAGTCAATCAAAGAGGATATCCATGAGCTGTGGGAAAGCTTCAGATGGCCTAGTAAACATTTGGTTAATCAACTAAACACTCATATAGGTAATGTTGTAAATGAAACTAAGATTATTAATCTGCTGAAAAGGGGAGATTATTAGATTATCCAGATGAGCTCAATGAAATTATGTGACCTCTTAGAACCAGTGCAAAAAGCTGAAAAACCAACCTGAGAGATGAGACAGAAAAGAAGTTTGGAGAGGTTCAAATTATGAGAGAGACTTGACCTACCATTGTCAGGGTGGGGATAGCCTGGAAAACATAAGAAGGAGTGTTAGTAGTCTCTGGGTACAAAAAAATAGTTCCTGGCAGACAGCCAGCAAGAAATTTGGGAACCTAGTTATACAAACACAAGGAATTAAATTTAGCCACCAGACTAAATGGCCTTGAGGTGATTTTTTTTCCCCCAAACCTCCCATGAGAGCCCTGTTTGATTGACAACTTTATTTCCACATTGTGAAACCTAGAGCAGAAAAACTTGCCAAGCCAAACTGGAATACGGATATACAGAACAATGAGATAACACATTTGTGTTATTTCTAAAGCCTTTAAAGTATGTGGTAATGTTATGGCAACAATAGAAAACTAATACAAACTGCATAGAATAATAGACAAACCAGCATTTATAGTTAAAGATATCAATAACCCTTTCTCAATAACTGATAGAACCAAAATTAAAAATAAATAAGTTTATAGTAGACTTGAACGAGAGCATCAACAACAGGATTCAATTAACATTTATAGAACACTTAGCCAATCAACAACAGGATTCATATCCTAAGTAAATAATAGTTTCACTCTCCTTTTGGTTGTAAAAATAATTTCCCAGTGGAAGCTTGAGTTTAAAAGTGATCCTTTTATAAAGCAAGTTGAACATTCACACACTGATGGTGGGAACATAAAATGATACAATCACTTAGGAAGGTAGTTTGGAAGTTTCTCACAAATTGAAGCATTCATCTATCCTGTGACCCAGTCATCCTACTCGTAGGTGTTTGCCCAAGAGAAATTATAACATATGACTGCACAAAGACTTGTCCATGAATATTCATGATAACTTTATTTACAGTAGTCAAAATCTAGAACTGATCTACATATTCATTGGCAGGGAAATGGATAAACATATTGTTGTATATTCACACAGTGGAATACTCTTCAGGGATAAAAATAAATTAAATACAAACATCCAACAACATAGATTAATCTGAGAATAATTATGCCAAAGGAAAGAAGCCAGACAAAATAGAGTACATATTGTATGGTTTCATTTATATAACAATTTTTACCAAATACAATCTAACCTACAAAGACAGAAAGGAGTTCAGTGCTTTTCTGGGGTAGGTGGTACAGAGAGGGGCATGAGTGAGGGCTTATGAAGTGACACTAGGGGCCTTTTGCGGGTGATGAGATGTTCACTCACTTGATGGTAGTGATGGTTTTATGGGTGCATATATGGTCATGTATCACTTAATATGGGGATATGTTCTAAGAAATGTATCATTAGCAATGTTATTATTGTGCAGACTTGATAGAGTGTACTTCAAAAACCTAATGGTATACTGCCTACTATATGACTATATATATACATGTACACATATATACAGTATAGCCTATTGCTCCTAGGGTACAAACCTATACAGCATGTAACTGCACTGAATATTGTAGGCTTTTGTATCACAATGGTTGGTATTTTTGATATAAACATACTTAAACATATAAAAGTTTCCTAACAATACAGTATAAAAGATAAAGATAAAACATGGTATACCTTTATAGGCACTTAACACACGTGAAGCTTGTGGGACTGGAAGTTGCTCTGGGTGAGTTAATGAGTGGTGAGTGAATGTGAAAGCCTAGGAAATTATCATATACTACCGTAGATTTTATAAACACTGTACCCATAGGATACATTAAATTTATAAAGAAACATTTTTCTTCAATAATAATTGATTTTTAAAGGCTTGTTTACTATTTTATAACATTTAGCTTAAAACACAAGCATGTTGTATAGCTGTACAAAATATTTTTATATCTTTATTCTATAAGCTTTCTTCTATTTAAAACATTTTAAAATTATTTTTTACTTCTTAAACTATTTTTTGTTAAAAACTGCAACACAAACACACACATTAGCCTAGGCCTACATAGGGTTAAGAACATCAATATCACTGTCTTTTAGCTTCACGTCTTGTCCCACTGGAAGGTCTTGAGGGGCAATAATGTGAATGGAGCTGTCATCTCCTAGGATAATAATGTCTTCTTCTGGAATAACTCCTGAAGGACCTGCCAGAAGATGTGTTACAGTTAGCTTTTGTTTTCTTAATAAGTAGTAGGAGTACATTATAAAATAACAACAAAAAGTATAACTCAGTAAATACATAAACCAGTAACATAATTGTTTAATCATTGATAAGGTTTGGCTCTTTGTCCCCATCCTCATCTCATTTCGAATTGTAATCCCCATGTGTCAAGGGAGGGGCATAGTGACAAGTGATTGGATCACAGGGGCGGATGTACTCCATGCAGTTCTCATGATAGTGAGTTTTCATGAAATCTGATATTTTAAAATTAAGGGACTTCGCCCCTACCCCTTCCCTGCCACCTGGTGAAGAAGGTGCTTGCTTCTGTTATACCTTCTGCCGTGAATGTAAGATTCCTGAGGCTTCCCCAGTCACAACTGAGTCAATTAAATCTCTTCATTATAAATTACCCAGCCTCAGTTAGTTCTTTATAACAGTGTGAAAATGAACTAATACAGAGAATTGTTACCAGAAGTAGGTTACTGCTATAAAGATACATGCAAATGTGGAAGCAACTTTGGAACTGGGTAATGGGCAAAGGTTGGAAAAGTTTGAAAGGCTCAGAAGACAGAAAGATGTGGAAAAGTTTGAAACTTCCTAGAGACTTGTTGACTGGTTATGACTAAAGTGCTGATAGTGATATTGACAAAGAAGTCCTTGCTGAGGTGTTCTCAGATAGAGATGAGGAACTTATTGGGACCTGGAGTAAAGGTCACTCACTCTTGCTATGCTATAGCAGAGACTGATGGCATTTTTCCCCAGCCCCAGAGATCTCTGGAACTTTGGACTTGAGAGATATGATTTAAGGCATCTGATAGAAGAAATTGCTAAGCAACGAAGCATTCAAGATGTGAAGTGGCTGCTCCTAAGAACTTATAGTCATATGGGTTCATAAAGAGATGCTCTGAAATCAGAACTTTCGTTTAAAAAGGAAGCAGAGCATACAAGTTTGGAAAATTTGCAGCCCAGCCATGTGGTAGAAAAGAAAACCCATTTTCTGAGGAGAAATTTAAGATAGCTGCAGAAATTTGCATAAGTAATGAGGAGCCAAATGTTAATAGCCAAGACAAAGGGGAAAATGTCTTCAGGGCATGTCAGAGATGTTTATGACAGCCCCTCTCATCACAGGCATAGAAACCTGGGATTTAGGCCAGGCGCGGAGGCTCACGCCTGTAATCCCAGCACTTTGGGAGGCTGAGGCAGGCGGATCATGAGGTCAGGAGATTGAGACCATCCTGGCTAACACGGTGAAACCCCATCTCTACTAAAAATACATAAAAATTAGCCAAGCATGTAGTGGGTGCCTGTAATCCCAGCTACTCAGGAGGCTGAGGTGGGAGAATGGCTTGAACTCAGGAGGCAGAGCTTGTAGTGAGCTGAGATCATGCCACTGCACTCCAGCCTGGGCGACAGAGCAAGACTCTGTCTCAAAAAAAAAAGAAACTTAGGATTTAAAAAAACTTGTTTTGTGGACTAGGCCCAGGGCCTTACTGTTCTGTGCAGCCTCAGGACATGATGTTCTGCATCCCAGTCTCTCCAACTCCAGCCATGGCTAAAAAGGGCCAAGGTACAGATTGAGCCATTCTTTCAGAGGATGCAAGCCCCAAGCCTTGGTGGTTTCCACGTGGTGTTGGGCCTGACAGTGCAGAGAAGGCAAGAGTTTAAAAACCTTCACCAGGATATCAGAAGATGTCTGAAAACACCTGCATGTCTAGGTAGATGTCTGCTGCAGGGGCAGAACCTTCCTGAAAAGCTTCTAGTGGGTCAGTGTGGAGGGGAAATGTGAGGTTGGAACCCCCACACAGAGTCTCCACTGGGACACTGCCTAGTGGAGCTGTGAGAAGAAGGCTACTGTCCTCCAGCCTCCAGAATGGTAGATTGACCAACAGCTTGCACCATGAGCCTGGAAAAGCTACAGGCACTCAACACCAGCCTGTGAAAGCAGCCATGGGGGCTGTATCCTGCAGAGCCACAGAAGGAGAGCTGCCCTAGGCCTTGGGAGCCCACCCTTTGCATCAGCACGCCCTTGATGTGAGACTTGGAGTCAAAGGAGACTATTTCGGAGCTTTCAGATTTAACTGCTGTCCCACTGGGTTTCAGACTTACATGGGGGCCTGTAACCCCTTGGTTTTGGCCAATTTCTGCCATTTGAAATGAAAGCATTTACCAAATGCCGGTATTCTCATTGTATCTTGGAAGTAACTAACTTGTTTTTTATTTTATAGGCTCATAAGCAGAAGGAACTTACCATATCTCAGATAAGACGTTGGACTTGGACTTTTGAGTTAATGCTGGAATGAGTTAAGACTTTGGGTTACTGTTGAGAAGGGATAATTGTATTTTAAAATGTGAGAAGGACATGAGATTTGGGAGGGGTCAGGGGCAGAATGATATTGCTTGTTTCTGTGTCCCCTACCAAATCCCATGTTGAATTGTAATCCCCTTGTGTCGAGGCTGGGACCTGGAGGGAGGAGATCAGATCATGGGGGCGCATTCCCCATTGCTGTTCTTGTGATAGTGAGTGAGTTCTCACAAGTTCTGATGGCTTAAAAATGTGGCACTTACCCCACTCTCTTCTTCTGCCTTGTGAAGAAGGTGCTTGCTTCTCCTTCACCTTCTACACAGACATGTGAGTCAATTAAATATATTTTCTTTATAAATTACCCATTCTCTGGTAGTTCTTTACAGCAGTGTGAAAGCATACTAATGCAATCATTATCAAGTATTGTGTATTGTGTGTAATTGTATGTGATATAACTTTTGTACACCTGGCAACACAATAAGCTTGATTTCACTAACATCACCACAAAAACGTGATTTTTTCATTGTATTGTGATGTTACAAAGTCTACGATGTCACTAGGCAATAAGGACATTTTAGGTCCATTGAAATCTTAGGGGCCACCATTGTATATGTGTTCAATCACTAACTGAACGTTTTTATGTGGCATATGACTGTATGGGTCAAACATTATCAAATTGTATACCTTAAATATGTGTAGTTTACTGTATTTCAATTTTGTCACAATAAAACTACTTTAAAATACCCATACTGTAAGGACTCATCACCCCATAACAAAACAGAATGTTGCAAGAATTATGTAGAACAGTTTATTTTTAAAAACCCACTGTCGTACAGAAAAAAAGAAATCCATACAGGATAATAAGAGTCCTCTCTCTTGGTCATACTTATGGCCAAGTTATCATCAGTTGTTTTTATGGAGTATATTTTTGTCTAAGGTGCCACATATTATGCTTACACAAAGATATCTAGTTTGCAGGACAGCTCATCTGTCCCATTTATAGTTCTTAATAATCATATGCACTGTAACAAAAAGTAGTTCTAGTAATGCTTAGGACTTTTCTCTTAATAGTGAACAAATGTCAACACAATTTACACACAAGGTAATATTGCTCCTTTGTCCCATGGAATATGTGCTGAGAAAAAATATGGATTTTCAGCTATCATCCTATATAAATGATAAGTTGTAGGCTCATAAGTTATTCAAATTTCAATTCTTCCCCCATAATATAAATAACTAGTCATAAACAAATTCAAATATTTAGCTCAAACTTTTTGATTACATTAATTTATATAATAAAACACACCAATTAAAAATGATGTTGGACAACAAAACTCAAGAGATAGTCTTAAACTAAACAACAGATTGCATTACTTTATATATAGCATCTTCCTATTTTTGGGAATTTATATATGTCAAAATGATGCACAGATTATTATTCCTTATCTAATTATGTAGTCTAAATATTTTTAAATTTGGCTAAAAGATAGGAAAAAGTGACCAGTTTCTCATAAATGTGTTTAATATATGTTTCCTAATAGCCTCAGTTTCTTATATTATCAAAGCTCTTATACATCCACAAGTAGATAAATGTAGAACCCAGTACACACTTATGACTGAAGAGGTCCCAGAAAGTTGTCTCCTATACTAAAAATCATGAAACAATAATAATAACAGCAATAGCAATGGCAACAACATATTGCTATCTCCACATCACCAACATTCTATCCACTATGAATTGTTCATGTAACTTAATTCTATTGCATTTACTTCTATCAACATGTAATTAATGAAGAGGAAAATGTTTTATCATTTTAAAATAAAAATAATTTTCAGAAGAGTTACATGTCATTAAAACAATTGTATGGTATAGTTTATCCAATTACCCTTATTGAAACATTTAGTGGGTACTCACTCTATGCCTGCCAGTATACTGGGGCCAGAGATACGAGGATAAATATGTTGCATTTTTAGCCCTTAAAGTTGTTATGATCCTGTACAGGAAATAGAGAAAAATTGATAAATTATTATATATGACAGTAGTCCCCAAATTTTGTCATAAGGGACCAGTTTGTAGAAGATACTTTTTCCATGGACCAAGGCAGAGATGGTTTTGGGATGAATCTGTTCCACATCAGATCATCAGGCATTAGATTCTCATAAGGAGTGTGCAACCTAGATCCTGCACATGCGTGGTTCACAATAGTGTTGTTAGAGCTCCTATGAGAATCTAATGCAGCTACTGATCTGACAAGAGGCAGAGCTTAGGCAGTAATGCTGTCTAACTCACCGGTCACCTCCCACCTCCCTCTGTGTGGCCCAGTCACCAACTGCTACCGGGGGTTTAGGGATCCCTGATATATGGCATTTGCAAGTGGTATAAAAATACACATTACAGCCCTTTACCCAAGATAGTGTGCTAGTGTGTGTGTGTGTCAGAGAGGATAGAATTAGAAATGAGAACAGGTTCAAGGGAGGCCTCTTTAAGAATAAGTGAGATTTCTCTCGAAATAAATTTTGAAGGATAACTAAGAGTTGATGAAGCAAAGGAAGGTAGGCCAGTAGTCACATGCTAGGAAACAGCTCATGTAAAGGCTCAAGGAAGGCTTGCATATTCAGGAGCCCACAAATGGTTGACTATGGCTGGAATGTAGAGTGAAGAGGAAGGTGGCAGTAGAGAGAAATAAACGTGAAACACGCAGAGAATTAAAATCATCATGACGTTGTATTGTGTGTTAAAAAGTTAGAACATCATCCTGATCATAGTTTTCCTCTAATAATTTTAGCTAAGAATAGTCATTAAGAAAAAGAAGACTTTCATGACTTTTATGGGGAGAATGAGGACAGCACTAACATTTAGTGAAGACCTGTTTTGCCTGATGGTTAAGAAAAGTCTGACTCCATGTTTGATATTTGACTGCACGGCGTTTAGGCTCCTACCCTGCCGTGCCCAAACACCATATATCTGGCACTATAGAGAAATAAACATGCATGCCTCTTGAGATTTTGGGTCCTGTGGAAATTTGAACTTCACAGCCCTAGTCTGAATGTGAGAACTCCTCTCCAGCCCCACTCTCTCACCAAACCAGCTCTCTGTTCATTGTTCTTGCCATTATAGCCAGATCAGCTTGCAGTTACCTTGCTCTATGTACAATTTCCTGATGTGAATAATAAACTTCGTTGCAAATTATCAAGGAGTGTGAAGTGTCATCAGTCTGGATGTATGACCTATTAACCGGGCAGAGTCCAACTCACTTTAGTGCAGGTGATTATATAATACTGAGACTACATAAAGATTTCTCATATACAATCTTACTTAATTGTCAGAGCAACCATCTGAGATTGTTTTTATTATTTGTACTTTGGAAAGGAGAAAACTAATCTTAGAGAGGTTACTTATACTGTACAAATCACATAGTTAGTAACTGTTATTATTAGAACTTGATCCAGTTCTGTCAAAATAACAAATTCCTGCAGAAAATGGAAATCCTGGGTAAAGTGCTGGAAATCATGACTTTGCATGACTAGAGAACATTCTTCTTATATGCAAATTTAAGAAGGCTGAAAACAAAAGAAATAATTAGCAAAAACCACTCCTTAATATGGCAGTATTCCATAGGGAAACTATAGTAACATGAAACTAGCCTGGCCAGAATATATTTTCTTTCAAAATTGGCATGAAAATTACTGCAAACTGTCCTCGTTTGTTTCAAAGAAATTCTTGGTTTCTGCTTTAATTTCATAATTTACCCAGGAGTCACTCAGGAGCAGGTTGTTCCAGAATCTCTGGGACACAGCTAAAGCAGTATTAAGAGGGAAATTTACAGCACTAAATGCTCACAGCAGAAAGCTTGAAAGATCTCAAATTGACAACCTAACATCACAATTAAAAGAGCTAGAGAGGCAAGAGCAAACTAATCCAAAAGCTAGCAGAAGACAAGAAATAACTAAGATCAGAGAAGCACTGAAGGAGATAGACAGGAAAAACCCTCAAAAAAATTCAGTGAATCCAGGAGCTGTTTTTTTGAAAAAAAATAACAAAATAGATAGACCACTAGCTAGACTAATAAAGAAGAGAGAAGAATTAAATAGACACAATAAAAAATAAGAAAGGCGATATCACTACTGACCCACAGAAATACAAACTACCATTAGAGAATAATATAAACACCTCTCCATAAATAAACTAGAAAATCTAGAAGAAATGGATAAATTCCTGTACACATACACCCTCCCAAGACTAAACCAGGAAGAAGTCAAATCCCTGAATATACCAATAACGAGTTCTGAAATAGAGGAAGTAATTAATAGTCTACCAACCAAAAAAAGCCCAGGACCAGACAGATTCACAGTCAAATTTTACCAGAAATACAAACAGGAGCTGGTACCATTCCTTCTTAAACTATTCAAAACAATAAGAAAAGAGGGAATCCTCCCTAACTCATTTTATGAGACCAGTATCATCTTGATACCAAAACCTGGCAGAGACATGACAAAAAAAGAAAAAAGATTTCAGGCCAATATCCCTGATGAACATCATGTGAAAATCCTCAATAAAATACTAGCAAACCGAATCCAACAGCACATCAAAAAACCTTATCCACCACGGTCAAGTCAGCTTCATCCCTAGGATACTAGGCTGGTTCAACATACACAAATCAATAAATGTAATCCATCACACAAACAGAACCAAAAACAAAAACCACATGATTATCTCAATAGATGCAGAAAGGGCCTTTGATAAAGTTCAACATCCCTTCATGTTACAAACTCTCAATAAACTATGTATTGATGGAACATATCTCAAAATAATAAGATCTACTTATGACAAACCCACAGCCAATGTCATATTGAATGGGCAAAAGCTGGAAGCATTCTCTTTGAAAAACAGCACAAAATAAGAATGCCCTTTCTCACCACTCTTATTCAATATAGTATTGTAAGTTCTGGCCAGGGCAATCAGGCAAGAGAAAGAAACAAAGGGTATTCTAATAGGAAGAGAGGAAGTCAAATTTTCTCTGTTTGCATATGACATGATTTTATATTTAGAAAACCCCATCATTATCTCAGCCCCCAAACTACTTAAGCTGATAAACAACTTCAGCAAAGTCTCAGGATACAAAATCAGTGTGGAAAATTACAGGCATTCCTTTATATTAACAATATACATGCAAAGAACAAAATCATGAATGAACTCCCATTCAGAATCACTACAAAGAGAATAAAATACGTAGGAACACAGCTAAAAAGGTACGTGAAGGACCTCTTTGAGGAGAACTACAAACCACTGCTGAAGGAAATAAAAGAGGATGCAAACAAATGGAAAAACATTCCATCCTCATTGAAAGGAAGGATCGATATCATGAAAATGGTCAAATTGACCAAAGTAATTTATAGATTCAATGCTATTCCCATTAAACTATCACTGACATTCTTCACAGAATTAGAAATAAGCTATTTTAAATTTCATATGGACTCAAAGAAGACCCCATATAGCCAAAACAATCCTAAACAAAAAGAACAAAGCTGGAGGCATCACACTACCTGACTTCAAACAATACTACAAAGCTACAGTAACCAAAACAGCATGTTGCTGGTACCAAAACAGACATATAGCCCAATGGAGCAGAACAGGGACTTCAGAAATAACACCACACATCTACAACAATCTGATCTTCAATAAAATGGACAAAAACAAGCAATAGGAAAAAGATATCCTATTCAGTAAATGGTGCTGGGGAAACTGGCTAGCCATATGCAGAAAACTGAAACTGAACCCCTTTCTTACACCTTATACAATAATTAACTCAAGATGGATTAAAGACTTTAATGTAAAATCCAAAACTGTAAAAACAATGGAAGAAAATCTGGGCAATACCATTCAGTACATAGGCATGGGCAAAGACTTCATGACAAAAACACCAAAAGCAAAATTGCAACAAAAGCCAAAACTGACAAATGATATCTAATTAAACTAAAGAGCTTCTGCACAGCAAATGAAAACTATCATCAGGGAGGACAGGCAACCTCAACCTACAGAACAGGAGAAAACTTTTGCAATCTACTCATCTGACAAAGGTCTAATATCCAGAATTCAAAAGGAACTTAAACAAATTTACAAGAAAAAAAAAAAAAACAAGTCCATCAAAAAGTGGGCAAAGAATATGAACAGACACTTCTCAAAAGAAGACATTTATGTGGCTAAGAAACATATGAAAAAAAAAGCTCAACATCACTGATCATCAGATAAATGCAAATCAAAACCACAATGGGATATCATCTCATCCCAGTCAGAATAGTGGTTATTAAAAAGTCAGGAAACAACATATACTGGTGAGGCTGTGGAGAAATAGGAGCGCTTTTACGCTGTTGATGAGAATGTAAATTAGTTCAACCGTTGTGGAAGACAATGTGGTGATTCCTCAAGGATCTAGAACCAGAAATACCATTTGACCCAGCAATCCCATTACTGTGCATATACCCAAAGGAATATAAATCATTCTACTATAAAGACACATGCACATGTATGTTTATTGCAGCACCATTTACAATAGCAAAGACAAATGTTCATCAATGATAGACTGGACAAAAAAAATATGTTGTACATAAACATCACGGAATACTATGCAGCCATTAAAAGGATTAAGATCACATCCTTTGCAGGGACTTAGGTGAAGCTGGAAGCCATCATCCTGAGCAATCTAACACAGGAACAGAAAACCAAAACTGCATGTTGTCGCTCATAAGTGGGAGTTGAACAATGAGGACACAGAGAGGGGAACAACACGCAGCAGTGAGTGTTGGGATGTGGGGAGTGAGGGGAGGCAGCCTAGAGGACTGGTCAATAGGTGCAGCAAACCACTGTGGCATACATACACCTATATAATAAACCTGCACATTCTGCACATGTATCCCATTTTTATTAGACGAAAAAAAAAAAATAGTGGAAAGTGTCAATAATGAAATTCATTCATGAAAGTGTCTTCTATAGAGGTAGCAAACAGTTCTTCTCCTTGCTTTTTCTCAATTGTTATTTCTTTTATGGCTTTTTCCAAAGAGAGTGCTTGCCTTTGTCTTTGGGACCTGGGAGGCAACCTCCAAACACTTAGAATAGCCCAAGAGATAGGAATGCCTTTGTTATTTATGTGGAGCCCCTTGAACCATACCTGATAGTTTATGCAAATGAGGTGACTCATAATGGGTCTCTCCAACCATGTGATAACAGCAAGACCTCTAGAAATTACAGAGACTGGAGACTAATTTCAAACATAGGAGTAATCAATCAATCATGCTTACTTACTGGAGTCTCAATAAAACTTCTGGACACCAAAGTTTAGGTGTGCTTTGTGGTTGACATATTCAGTGTGTATCATTACACATTAATGACAGGAAACGATGATAACGTTTGGAAGCTTTGCATGTGAAGTCCTCCCAGATGCTGCCAGATGTGTCTCTTACTTTGGTGAATTTTCTGTGCTCTTGCCCTTAGTAAGCTATAACTGTGAGTATAATAATTTTCAGTGAGTTCTGTGAGTCTTTCTATTGAATGATCAAACCTGAGAATGGCTTTGGGAAACCTCCAAACTTATACACGGTGTCAGAAGTGAGGATAGTTTTGTGTGAACTCTTTCTCTAACTTTGTCATTGTCCCCTAATTAAAACCATCTTTTCAAAGGTTGTGACAGTGAGAGAAATCTAATATGGCTGGGTTCATCTTACTTTTAGCCTCACAGACTGGCTGTCTTCACTCATTCCTGGGTGTATGCCAAGCTAACCACGGGAGGAATTTAGATTATAGTTTAACTTTAAAGCAAGAGTGAAAATAGTCTGTCCCTAAAACTCATTTTTTGGGGACTGAAACTGCCTTTGTAAAACCAACAAAAGGTCGGGAGATTCAAATTCTAGAAAAGGTCTGAATTCTGCTTAAATGTAGGCATAGTTTCTATAATCTCTTACTACTCAGGAGTCATGTCGTCAGAGGTCACAAAATTTTGTGATTTCCTCAATTGCTCCCATCACTATTATGGAATCTAAGATTGATCTTCTGAGATGTTTTTCAGCTTTTGGCATTCTGGCAACCAACTGACCCCACCCAGACCTGTGACTCATGATTCAAGCAGTCATGCAACCCATATCCAGAGGTGGGTTCAGCACATGAGGACTGTTCCAGAATCTCATTTCATTCCCAAGCAATTGGCAGTGCCCATTCCCTAGCCTCCAGCCCACCAAATTATTTATATAAACCCTAGCCTCTGAGTTCTCAGGGAGAGAGACTTGAGTAATATTTCAGTCTTCTGCATGGCTAGCCTGACATTAATTAAACTCTTTCTTTACTGTGGTAGCATGCTCTTGGTGAATTGTTTTTGCCTATGCAGGATGCAGGAAGTTGGGTGATTACATAATTGCTTGCAGCTAGGGTCAGAGCTTTGGTCAGACTTGCAATTCTGGAGAACTGTGCCTTTAATCTTGCAATGTGGTTAATGCCAGGAACTTAACATAGCTAAACCGCAACGTAGTCACTTCTGACTTTGGGAAAGGAATAGCAGTATTAAAAAAGAATTCTACTCATTTCACAAGTATTAGCTACTAATGTGTGACTTCAATATCAGAAATATAAAGATAAACAATTCGAACTGTCAGATTATTTTTAAATATAAAAAATATCAAACGTGATTAAAAGTATGCTTCAGTAGACTATGAAATGGTAGATAAATCTCACAAAAGTAAATAGAAAATAATGGCAGGCTACGAAGCATGCATGTTTGTAGTATATCTTCATATATTGGAAAACATTGCTATATTTTTACAGTAAGATAAATTATTCTTATGCATAATCTGTCAGTTTATTATACACAGGAAGACTTTTACTTTATGCTAAATTACACAGTTGGCCACTAGAGTGCGCTAAAACATTTTCTTTGATGAAAACATTTTTTTCTGAAATCGATTCTAAGCTACTCTTAGCAAAAATTTTCGTTTTCTGCTGAATTAATATTGTAAAACGTACATGAGAAAATTATAATAGAACAAATTTTCAACATTTTTATTAAATATATTAAATTTTTTACACCTTTGTGATATCTGTATATGCGTGAAGATTCTAAAAAGTAATAGAAACAGTCGTTGTAATAACCATTATTAATTCCAGCAAGAAATAAAGCACTGGTTTTCACATTATATATTTCACTGAAGAAAAACAATGTGCATAATTGGTAGCAGGGCCCAAACTCAAGGAGAATGAATATATCAGAAAATGCATTACAGTATTGTGTACTTTGGTTTTATTCAGAAGACTGCTGTCATGTAGAAATATGCCTATTTTGATTATATTAGTGTAATTAAAGTTTAAAAGACTTTTAAAGGGAGGACACATAATAAGAAACAAAGTGTCTTTTTGTAGCCATGCTGTTATTTAGGGAATTGACTTGTATCACCTAAGGCAAGTCCTGTCAGAAAGCAGCTAACTACAAAGAGGAGGACAGAACAGGAACCCAGAATACAAACATGTCTTTTACTTTCTGGTCACACCCCTCCACTACTGAAACATCAAGATTCAGGAAAAAGGCGAGGCCCTCATTTCTAGCTATGTATCTTTCTGCCAGCTCACAAAAATTTAAGTAACACACCAAGGCATGTGTTGATGTATGCATTTGTTGATGTAGAGGAAGAGAAAGGCATATCTTGTCAGTAGACTCTGGCACCTCTGATCCTAATATTTTCAGCAGCATTTTAAGGTGGTCATCTAAATCCCGACATACCAAGACTGAAAATGTAGTCTAATGTTTTAGCCCTGATGGGGATCCATGACAGCCAATATTAAGAATTAGAGAGATGCTGTAACTATAGATACAGGGGGTATTCAAAAGGATCCAAAGAATTAATTTAGTTGAATAGGTTTCACATTTAGTACATGAATTTTATAAGAAGCTTTCTTCACCCAAATTGCATAAAAATAAAAGACGTAACAACAAAAGACATTGTTAAAATTTGTCAAAAAAAAAAAAATACTACTCCGAAATATTTGAGACTCAGTTGATTTTATAGGTATGCTCCCTCAAAACTACAGGGGCTAATGATTCACATGTATTTTAGTTTCTTCTAGAGGGTAAACAAGGAAAATTCCTATTTCATTTATGAGGCAAGTATACTACCTTAATACAAAAACCTGATAAAGAAAGTACAATTATGAAATCTAAAAACCAAATTGATTTATGGAGGTGGACACAATAACCTTAATTGTTAAGTAATGAAATTCATGAGTGCATTAAAATAACCCTACACTATGATCAAACACAATTTACTCCATAAATGTGAGGATTGTTCAAAAGCAATCTGTTATTATAATGGCTTTCCTTAATAGAGCAAATGCAGTAGCACACACATGCATGCACACATGCAATTTTCTTCTAAATGCTGAAATGGTATTTGAGAAAATGAACTATCAATTTCTGATAAAAACCCATAGTAAAATAGAAATTGAAGCATTTTTTTCTGTATGATAAAACACATCTCTCTCAAACAGACATGATCAAGATTCACGTGACCATATTAAAAGAAAGAAGACATAGCTCTAAATCATTAATATTATTAGTGAAAACATTATGAACATTCTAGTATTGATGTAAGGAATGTAAAATAAATAAGATGCACAAGCATGAGAAGTGAGGAACACATTTATTTGTGACAGTAAATATAATTACTACAGAGAAAATTCAAGAGAATCAGATAAAAAAATCAATATAATAATTTGAATAAATTTACATAATCATCCTTATAATAATTCTATAGTATAGGTCCTGATATATCTGTCATTATACATCTGAGAGAACAAAGCATAGGAAGGTTGGATAATTGGCTCCAGTTTACACAGCTAGAAAGCGGCAGAGCTAGGATTTCATTCTTTATTGTCTCGTTCAAATAAGTAGAAAACATAATTTAAAATATAAGATCCCATATCCTAATTTAATAGAGAAAACACTGCGACATAATTGTAAAATGAAATGTGAGGGCTTTCTATGCAGAAACAATTAACCTTTACTGAAATACATTTAATTCTTGAAAAATAAAACTATGCAAAATAAATAACAAATATCATTCAATTCTAATGAACAAAATAATGTATTGATGAGACTTGTTAGACACATGATCACAATTTAAGTTCATCAAGCAGAGTAAGTGGGCAAAGGGAGACAAAAATACTTTAACAAACATAATGAGAAAGTAACACACCATTTATCAGAATGTGTTTTTAAAATATTGATTAAAATTGTGTAATTTAGCATATAAATGGAGAGGTAAAGTGGTTGCTGGAATCAATTGATTATTCACTCTATATCAGGCCTTGTTTTCAATAGTTTACACATAATAATTCATTTAAACCACTCAACATATATTATCTCACTTAATCCTACCTTAATCCTAGGAAGTAATTATCATTATTATCCCAGTTGTATGAGTAAAGATATTGAGAAACAAAATGGTTAAGTAACTCTAAAAGCACACAGCTAGTACACGATTGCCTGTGTGACTCCAGAAGCTCAACTGTGAATCACTACATTGTGGATAGTGAAATAAGAAGCTATCAAATAGACTGAAGAATAAATAAACAATTAATATACAACAACAATAGCATTTCAAATAGCATTACAAACAAAATGTAAAAAATGACAGATGAGAAACATGACATTTAAAGAGAGAAAATTTTAATAAAATTCATATAAAGAGTGTTTTAATTTTTATATGCTATTTATATGCTAAATTACACAGTTTTAATTTTAATACTTTAATAAAAACACATTTTGATAAATGGTGTGTTATTTTCTCATTATGTTTGTTAAAGTATTTTTGTCTACTTTTGCCCACTTACTCTGCTTGATAAAAATGTTGGTGCAAATGGCTGATTATCAGGGTAATGATGTAATGGTGGTGGTGAGCATTGGGAGGTGAACTTGTTCCTTGCATCATATCACATAACAAAACGAATTCATAATGAATTAGTTAATTTTTTTTACAAGAAAAAAATATCTTGGAAGAAAACATAGGCCTTATGTGATAGGGATTTTAAAAGGTTTTTCAAAGCATAAAGGAGAGAAGCCATAAAATAAAAGTTGATCAACTTGGCTTCATAAAAAATTAAATATTATGAACGTAAATGAAAAGAAAAAAGTTTACAAACAAAATTTTAAAAATGGCAGATGAGAAACGTGACATTTAATGAGAGAATTTTAATAAAATTCATATAGAGTGTTTTAATCTTTAACATTACATAATAAAGGCCATGTATAATCAGTTCACAGTTAACATATACTCAATGGTGAAAAGCTAAACACTTTTTCTTTAAGATCAGGATTAAGACAAGGGTGCCCACTCTCAGGACTTCTATTCAACGTAATATTGGAAGTCCTAACCAGAGTGATTAGACAAGAAAAACAATAAAAGTCATCTGAATTAGAAAGCAAAAAGTAAAATTCTCTCTGTTTCCAGATGACATGAATATATATGTATGTATATATATATACACACACACACACATACACAAACACACACAGACATATATCCCTAAAGACTCCACCAAAAAATTGTTAGAGTTAATTACAAATTTAGTAAAGTTGTAAGATACAAAATGAACATACAAAATTAGTTGGATTTGTATAGATTAACAATAAACTATCTGGAAAAGAAGTAAAGAAATTAATCTCATTTACAAAGCATCAAAAAATAAAATATATAAGAATAAATTTAACCAAGGAAGTCAAAGCTCTTTACACTGAAAAATGTAAGACATTGATGACATAATTTGAGGAAAACATAAATAAATGAAAGTATTCTGTGTTCATGGATGAGGAAAACCAGTATCTTAAAAAGTCCATGCTATCCAAGTGATCTATAGATTCAACATAATACCTATCAGAATTATGACAGAGAATGGCATTTTTCAAAGAATAGAAAAAATCAATCTTAAAATTCATAGAGAACCACAAAAGACCTTGAAGAGCCAAAACAATCTTGAAAAAAAAAAAAAAAAAGAAAAACCTAGAGGCATCATGCTTTATGATTTCAAACTATATTACAAAGCTATAGCAATCAAAATAGTATGACACTGGCCTAAAGTGGGCACCCAAATCAATGGAACAGATTTGAAATAAACTCGTGTGTACACAGTCAACTAATACTGACATGAATGCTAAGAATACATAATAGAGAAATTACCATCTTTTCAATAAATGGTCTTTGGAAAACTGAATATGCACATGCAAAAGACTGAGATTTAGTCCATATCTTACACCACTCACAAATACTAACTTGACATAGATTCACAGCTTAAATATAAGACGTGAAATTGTACAATTTCTAGAGGAAACATAGAGAAAACGCTCCTTGATATTAGTTTGTGTAATGATTTTTAAAAATATAACATCAAAAGCAAAAGCAAAAAAATAAGCAAAAGTAAATAAGTGGGCCTACATCAAGTTAAAAGGCTTCTGCAAATAAAAGGAAATAATGAACAAAATAATAATAAACAAAATGAAAATATGAAGTGGAAGAAAATATTTGCCAACCATATATCTGATAGTTGACTAATATCCAAAATATGTAAGAAACTCGTAAAACTAAATAGCAAAAAACAAAATCCAAATAAAAAATGAGCAAAGGATCTGATTGTACATTTCTCCAAAGAAGATACACAAATGGCCAATGAGCATATACAAAATGCTAAACATCACTAATCATAGGAAAATTTCAAATAAAAACAACAGTGAGACATCACCTTATACATGTTAGGATGACTTTTATCTAACAGACAAGAGAGAATTGTCTTGCCAAACAGAGAATAGTACTGGCCAGGATGCAGTGAAAAGAATACCCTTGTGCAGTGTGGGAGAGATTGCAAATTGGTACAACCAGTATAGAGAGAAGTTCCTCAAAAATTTTAAAACAGAACTACCATTTGAACCATAGATCCCATTTCTGAGTAAGTATCCAATTGGAATAAAAATCACCATGTTGAAGAGGTATCAACACCCCCATGTTAATTGCAGCATTATTCACAATATCCAAGATGTGGAAACAAGCTATTTGTTTATTGAAAGATGAATAGATTAAGAAATTGTGGTGTATAGAAATACAATGAAATATTATTCAGCCATAAAAAGGTGAATATTCTTCCATTTGCAATAATGTGGATAAACTTTAAAGGAATTATGCTAAGTTAAATACATAAGCCAGAGAACAACAAATACTGTGTGAACTCACTTATAGTTGGAGTCTAAAAGAGATGACATTGGCTGGTCACAGAGGTTCACACCTGTAGTCTCACCACTTTGGGAGACTGAGGCAGGTGCTGGGAAAACTGGCTAGCCCTATGTAGAAAGTTGAAACTGGATCCCTTCCTTACACCTTATACAAAAATTAACGTAAGATAGATTAAAGACTTAAATATCAGACCTAAAACCATAAAATCCCTAGAAGAAAACCTAGGCAATACCATTCAGGACATAGGCATGGGCAAACGTGACTAAAACACCAAAAGCAATGGCAACAAAAACCAAAATAGACAAATTGGATCTAATAAAACTAAAGAGCTTCTGCACAGCAAAAGAAACTACCATGACAGTGAACAGGCAAACTACAGAATGGGAGAAAATTTTTGCAATCTACCCATCTGACAAAGGGCTAATATCTAGAATCTACAAAGAACTCAAACAAATTTACAAGAAAAAATCAAACAACCCCATCAAAGAGTGGGCAAAGGATATGAACTGATACTTTTCAAAAGAAGACATTTATGCAGCCAACAGACACATGAAAAAATACTCATCACTCGCCATCAGAGAAATGCAAATCAAAACCACAACGAGATGCCATCTCACACCAGTTAGAATGGCAATCATTAAAAAGTCAGGAAACAACAGATGCTAGAGAGGACGTAGAGAAATAGGAATGCTTTTACACTGTTGGTGGGAGCGCATATTAGTTCAACGATTGTGTGACACCGTGTGGTGATTCCTCAAGGATCTAAAACTATCATTACCATTTGACCCAGCAATCCTATTATTGGGTATATACCCAAAGAATTATAAATCATGCTACTGTAAAGACACATGCACACGTATGTTTATTGTGGCACTATTCACAATAGCAAAGACTTGGAACCAACCCAAATGTCCATCAATGATAGACTGGATTAAGAAAATGTGGCACATATTCACCGTGGAATACTATGCAGTCATAAAAAGCATGAGTTCATGTCCGTTGCAGGGACATGGATGAAGCCGGAAACCATCATTCTCAGCAAACTATCGCAAGGACAGAAAAACAAACACCACATGTTCTCACTCATAGGTGGGAATTGAACAATGAGAACACTTGGACACAGAGCAGGGAACATCACACACTGGGGCCTGTTAGGTGGTGGTGTGCTGGGGGAGGGGTGGCATTAGGAGAATTACCTAATGTAAATGATGAGTTGATGAGTGCAGCAAACCACCATGACACACGTATACCTATGTATCAAACCTGCACATTGTACACATGTACCCTAGAACTTAAAGTATAACAAAAAAAAGAAAACACATTATGTATTCTATTTTTAATTTACTGCTTTCTAGTAATTTTAGGATTTTAGTGAAACAAAAGAGCTATATGATAATTTTTGTAGTTTGTAAGTAAGTGTGCATTGCTCCAATGATAGCATTTCTAAGTCAATAATATCTTAAGAGTTATGTAAGCATAATGACACCTCTTAATTATATTTATGACTTCTTTATTGTTTATAACTGCCACTTATTCAATTAAACTCTAATGTAGAGCTCACAATTACATTTTCAACTATGAGAAAAGAAAATTATATTTTCTGATCACATGTTTGTGCTGATTTATTAGAACAAAATGTGACTGCAAGGCAGCACACTGAATAAAATTTCAGAAAGAACTTACAATATTTAGATATAAGAAAATGAATATTTCTTGATGTTTTAACCAGATTGACAAAAGACATAAATTTGTAATTCTTTGTATTTGTGTAAACCTGTTTAACCTCATTTTGCTTTTGTCCTCATTTGGCATTGGTTCTTTGTTTCGTAATAAATTATATTATCTTTAAAATAATTGAATATTCGATACTCCTGAATGATTTTACAAAGCCTTTTTGACTGCTTTATCTCCCATTTCATTTCCTTTAATACCTACACAAACTGGGAACCACACAAAAATGACATTGTTGCCTTGACATATTACCCTATTATAGACATCAATGATTCCCAAAGCCCATCCTCACTGTGGTGATTGAAATTTCCAGGATGATATCAATGGCACTTAAAAGATCTGCAAAAGTGATAGATTGTAAAGGTTGTACTTTAGCAATCTAATTTGGTGCCATAAGGACATGAAAAACTCACGAGTATATCCTGATAAGTAGTCCAACAACCTAGCTGACTTAAAAAAAAACAACTGCTGTCAGATGATTTTCTGAGGATGAGAATACTATTTGTGGTATTCAAAGGGAGAAGCAAGCTAAAATGAAAAATAACTTAGTGAACTATAAATAAACAACACACCATAGAATGATCTATAAATTTCATAGTACCAAACAGAGCATCACATTCACCATGTTTACTTAAGCTTATAAAGTAGGTAAAGTTTATATCTGGGTCATAGTAGGTACATTTCTCTTACAGATACATATATGTATTTGATAAGTAAGATGCAGTCAGATACTTTCCAGAACTTTTCTATCTGACTTTAGTAATGAAACCACAGATATCAACAAATAAAGAGAATTGTTGAATCTCAATATTTTATGCCATTTATGGATGCCATTGTGTTCAAAAGAATATACCTATAAATTCTAAAGGAGGTATTGCTCATGTCTTCTATTTGATAACATTTTGTAAATTGAGCTCCTTTCGTTAGGTTTTGAATCAAGGATTAGAATGACTCTCCCTTCAATTTTGAACTATAAAAACAGCTTATTGGGCAACATATTGAATAACATCAAATATATCTATCAAATTTCAGCTTGCAGAATTAAGCGTTTGACACATATACTCAAATAACTATTATTAGAGTTCCAGATAATAGAAAAAGAATTTCCTTATACATTTCCTAAAAGATTATTGATGCTTCTATTTCTACACTGTTAAAACATGCACTGTTCAATCACCAAACTGAATATGATGACCATAAGATAAGTCATTATTCAGTCATACTCCTAAATATTCCAATTCCATAGTAAATGTTATTTTTTCTTTTTCACTGGCAATATGGAGGCAAGGAATTACAATTGTCCTTAGAGTATTCATACATAATTGAAATTGCTAACTTCATTGGATATCTAACTAGAAAAGTATCTACATTTGAAATAAAGTTTGGCATTTCTCTGGAAAGTGGTATACTGTGAGGTTTTCCACTTCAACTTCTTTACATTTCTACCATCAAATATTCCATAAAATTATTAAAAAGTGTTTTGAAGGAGATAAGTAATAAGATGGAATGATTTCTTATTGTATTTTTATTTCTCTTCATATAAATGATATCAGTCTTACATAAGCATGTTTTAAAAAGAAGCATACAAATAAATAAATATATTTTATTATCTATAAGAGAATGCCAAAGATACAACATAGAATCATTTCATCTTCATACTTTTCAAATACAAGTGTTTACTTTTAATGAAATGTAAAGAGTATAGGTGGATTTTTTGAAACACAAAGGACAAATACTTGTAAATCTTATGTCATTTTCTAAAATCAGTATGAGTAAAATGCATGATGGCATATTGAAGTACTTGTTATTTACAAAAACAGACCCTACAGCTAAGTATTTTGAAGTGTAATGCTCTCAGAAATTGCAGGTACTCTAGTCCTTTTCTAAGCAGTCTCTTATAATTTCTATCACTGTCTATAAATACAACACATAAAAACTCCTTATTACAGAATGCTTTATTAACATCAGAAGACAGTCTTATGACACCATCTATGGTTGATTGATTTGCCTGAAAGTCACTTTAATACCGAGAAAGGAGATTATTTTTCTCTAGAAAGAATGACAGAATGTAATAAATCATTTCTTCCATCATCTTACATGGCAATGAAGTTAAGGCTATCAGTTGATAAGAACCTAAATCAAGAGATGATTCATTGTATAAAAAATGGAAAATGCAAAGATAGCTTTCTCATTTTGTGAAACTTCTTGTACTACAAATACACAATAACTAGAAATATGATGAAGTACTTGAAAATAATTTGAACCTGACTCACCCTATTCCGAGCTCTTTGCCTTTCTATTAGAAGCTGCTTCGGATTCAGCATTAGATAACTGTCTTAATTCATTAGGGCTCCTACAACAAAGTATCTTAGACTGGGTAATTTATAAACAATAGAAATGTATTGCTTACAGTTCTAGAGGCTGGGATGTCCAAGGTCACCTGATTCTGTGTCTGGTGGGGGCATACACTCTTCTCCAAAGATAGTGTCTTCTTGCTAATTTCTTACATAGTGTAAGGGCCAAACAAGCTTCTTTTGGCTTCTTTTATAGGGGTTCCAATCCCATTCATGTGGATCCTAGTCATGTCTTAAAGGTCTCTACCTCTTACTGCCATTAAAACAGGGATTAGTTTTCAACATATGAATTTGGAGGCTGGGACGCTTTCAGACCATAGCAATAATGTTTCATAATGTTTTCTATCTGAAAGTATACTTACATAAATATAATGACTTATTAATATGTATTTAGTGTCAATATTTTGTACAATTTAATAAGTGTCAGTATAATGAAATATTCACTGGATATTATCAATTTATTTATTATATGTAGAGGACTACGTACTCGCAAATGAGACGTTCCGGATAAGTCCTGCTCTTGCAAACAAAGCAGGGCGTTGGGGGCTTGTTTATGTGTAAACATCTTGAAAATCCAGAAAGTCGGGGAAAGGTCAGAAAAACAACAATGTGTCTTGTGACTTGGTAACATTCCACAAAATACTGTATAAAATAAAGCAGAGCACGCCATTCGAGGTGGCCGCCATGTTTGTCTTGTCTTGTGTTGTCTTGTGTGTTCATTCCTTTGTTTAGGAAACACGTGGACCCCAACAATTATACCTATTGAATACTGCACATTTTCAAATTTGTGACTGACCTTAAATAATTCCATCTTAAGTTCCAGTTATGTATTCTAAATCCAATTAATAGATCAAATTATCCCTTTACATTTTGATAAAAAAGCAATTCATCTTTTTAAAATTATTTTTCCCATTGTATTTTAAAGATTCAGGTGCAGAAGCATTTGATTAAAAATAAATAAACAAAGCCTAGAGAGAACATATTCAATTTTCAGAAGGCCTTTGACTTTCAATAAAATATTATTTCTGAAATTAAACAATAACTTTGATTTTATAAAATCCCTTGTCCAAATATCTAAGTTTATCTCTTTAAAACAGAAACAAATATAACTCACAATATACTATATCCTGACAGGTATTTTACACTGGTGGGCAAACTAGCTAAACCAGATGATACAGAAAATAAGTTTGCCTTTCCACACCAAGACCATGTTAAAAAGTTTTCAAAAAATGTGCATCATTTTGTATAATATAATCCTTATTTTCATATTCTTTCTAGTGGATATTTGATGGACCTAAACAATTGATGTTCCTGAAACTGAAATTAATGACGTTTCACCCTGAATGACAAGCATAACAAATTGCCCATAATTTCAAGACTACCAATGGCAACTGCCATGGTTTCCCTCCAACAATTCTTTCACTTCAATTAATAGCCTGTTCTGCTGTCAAAAGCTTCCACTCTCATTCCTAGACCCTTCAGAGATTGCATGGCTTGGTTTTATAAACTTTTGATAAGATCTGCTTCACTGAGTATTTAGAAAGTAAACCAGTATGATACTTCCCACCACACCATACTACACTTTGTCTCAATTCTTGCTGTGATTTACAGTATATAGAGCCCTGAAGTTGCTTCTCCAGTGATATAAGTTCTCACATTCCTCATACCTTATAGGGACTTCCTAGTATGAGCAGGGCTGTGTATTGTACAACCCCTTCAATTTCTACCAGCAGTACCTGAATTTAGAAATCCTTGAAATTTTGGCACAGCTTCCAATCTTTGTCATAAGTATCCTTTCGCCCTTCTGCCTGGAATAAGAGTCACTTGTATAGGAACACCTTATGTAACTATTCATCCTAACTTACTCAAATAATAGCTCTAATATCTTAGTTATTATTACAGTTCTGGGAAGTTTAGGTGGATCTTCCATAGACTTAAAAAATACAACACATATGACTGACCTTTCTTTGAGAGAGGGAGGCACAAAACATGAGCTAATCTATAGAAAGTGGAGAGAAATCTCAATTTTCTTAAGTTACAAAGTTTTATTTGCTTCCCTGTTGCTAAGACCAATAACACAGTACTTGATGACTAGCTGGATCTTGAAGTTGAAATGGCTGCTGGGAGCAGCCATAATAAAAACCTGGAGTTTCCAGAGTGAGGGGAAAAACATTGTAAGAATGCTTTCCAAAGTCCTGTGATTTGAATTTAAAAAAAGAGAGAGAGAGAGAAATTCTAAGAGATACCAGTGAGTTGGATTTACTTATTTACTGCTTCAGCTTTTAGGGAATATTATTCGTTTTTAACAGAGATTAAAAACAGGAGACTCACAAAGAAAGTGCTTGGTACTTCAGGGATTAAGAGATTCTAGATAGAACTTGGACTGACCTCTGGAAAACAAACCAAGATGGAACTCAGAAGTAAGCCCTAGAAAAGAGAAATGTGATAAAGATGAGATAAAAGAAAGGCATGTGAAACAGCAGATGACTATAAAGAATCAACCTTTTATTTTAATCTTAAAATCATAAAGAGTCATATAGCTTGTATGAGCTCTAGGTTATTTGCCTTTAGACCAAAAAATTAATTACAGTAATTAGTCTGGGTGTTTACAAATTTCTTCCAATGTAATAGTGCTTCCTATACAAAGAGGACGTGTGATGAAATGCAAAAACTTTGAAATATGAGATGTTGGTCTCATTGAGTTAAGTGGAAGGATGGAATGTGCTGTCTTAAGACAAATGATTTAATTGAAAAACTGAGGTTTCATGGCCTATGAAAACGGAAAAAAAAAATTTCTCAAACCACGAAATGTTCAAAATGTTTCCACCAGTAATTTCACCCATTACTAAGGTAAAAGAAAGCAAAACAAAACAAAAAGGCAGGCAATGAACGTTTACAGCAAGCTGTATTTTAACTTACCTATGTGTCATCCTAAGACTTTCAGAATCGCAATATGCACCTAATATTGTACCTATGATCGAACCTCTAAAAGCACCATATTTCATCAGTAAAGAGTATCAAAAAGTTGCAATTTATACTTAGAAATTGCTGGAATATCATTACATTATTTGAGAAAGGAAAACTTGTTGGAAGAGATAATCATAAATTGCTTTGTTTAATGCACTTTTATTAATCAAGGTAATATCAACATTTAATTACGCAAAATAATAAAATTATCTAACCTGTCTATCACCAATGGTCTTAACAGGAACTGTAAGTATAGTTTCAAAGTGTAGCTCTGTCAGAGAGAACTGATTCCTGCTCTAAAAGATATACAAAGAACCCTCTAAAACAGAGGAATTTTTCTTTTTTTAAGAAAAAACCTTTTCCAAATTAACCTGATTTTTCTTATATCTCTAAATCTGTAGTTGCTCATTTATATTCATGGAAGTGGTTCTACATTTTATAAGGTTACTAATTAATAGGGGAGATTTGCCATTTTATGGTAACTCTCAAACTTTTAGATTTCACAGAGAAGAAAATGTCCCAAATAGTTTCAGAACACACAAAACTGCCAACTTTTTTGCAAATAACAATGTTTTTAAAATCAGACTAAAATTTGTTATAATTTCCTGAAATGACATTTTAACACTAAAAAGCATGAAGGACATAGTTTAAAGTTACCATTGTAGTATACCATGTTTACCAAAGAAGGAAAGTGTTAGTATGAGTTAAATGTTAAAAGAGCATGGGCTCTGGAATCAGAGCATGTTGGTTATTTTGTTTCCTTATAGATAAAACAAATAATCTACCTTATGTTTCTATACGTTAAAAAAAATCATGAAAATATCTTAGAACATAATTTGATGGAAAGTAAGTAGTAACTGTTTGCTGCTATAATCATCAATAACAGTCGCAACAAACTTGTGCAACTTAATATTAACTATGCAGAAAAGTCAATCAAATAGAATATCTTTATCCCTAAGTAACTTCATAGGTTTTTAAACAAACACACACACACACACACACACACACACACACACACACACACACACACACGGCGGGGTGGAGTTATAATGAATCATTCAATCTCAGGCATAATTAGAGGATAATTAGGGGATAACATTAACTTTTTTCATTAAGGTCTCTTATTAATTCTACTTGGTGAAGACATGTGGCCAATATTACTTTCTTCTATTATAATTACTTAAATGAAGAACAACTACTACCAGCAATTATAGAAAGAAAACATCTTTGTTGGCCAGTTTCACTGGTTCAAGCATATGAATATACAGTTTCCTCCAAAAACATCCTAAAAGCAATTCCACAATAGTTTAAGTAAAAGTGGAGTGGTAATCTACAGCCTAATAAAAGGAAGATTAAAATACCTTTCTAACTGGTCTTGAGTTTATTTTGTTCCCTAATTCTGACCAATGCTGTATAACAACTGTTTCTATTATTTATATAACAAATGCTCATTTGGGAATCTATTATGTGCCTGGTACTTTTCTACTTTTTTACATGTTGAACACACAGCAGGGAACAAAACAGGTAACAGTCTCTGCCTTTATGGAGTATTATGTTAACTCCCATTGCACAATCCTATAATGGTTCTACATTGCCACAAAAGAACTTGAAAACAGGCTATTTTAAAATACAAAGAGGAGATAAAGTAAAAAAGAATAAAAAGCAATGAAGCACACCTGCAGAGTCTAGAAAATAGCATCAAAAACATAAATCTAAGTTAATGGCCTTAAAGAAGAGGTAGAGAAAGATATAGGGGTAGAAAGATTATTGAAGGGAATAACAGAGAGCTTCCCAAATATAGAGAAAGATATCAATTTCCAAGTAAGAGAAGGTTACAGAGCAACACACAGATTTAACACAAAGAAGACTACTTCAAGGCATTTAATAATCAAACACCCAAAGGTTAAGGATAAAGAATAGTTGCTAAAAGCAGCAAGAGAAAAGAAACAAATAACATACAATGGAGCTGCAATACATCTGGCAGACATTTTAGTGAACGCATTATGGGCCAGGAGAGAGTGGCATGACATATTTAAAGTGCTGAAGGATAAAAACATTTACCCTAGAATAGTATATCCTAAGAAAATGTTCCTCATACATGCAAGAAAAACAAATTCTTTCCCAGAAAAACAAAAGCTGAGTGATTTCATCAACTTCAAATCTCTCCTACAACAAATGCTAAAGGGAATACTCATCCAGAAAGAAAAGGACATTAATGAGAAATAAATAATCACCTGAAGGTAGAAAATTCACTGGTCATAGAATGACACAGAAAAACATAGAATAACACCAAAATTGTGGTGTGTAAACTTCTCTTACCCTAAGTAGAAAGACTAAATTATGAAAGAATCAAAAACAAACTACTTTCCAAGACATACTCGGTAAAACAAGATGTAAATAGAAACAAAAATAAAACTTAGAAAGTCAGTGAACAAAATTAAGGCATATAGTTTTTATTAGTTTTCTTTTTGCTTGTTTATGCAGTAGTAAATTTTTACCAGGTTAAAATAATTGGTAACAAGGTGGTATTTACAAGCCTCATGGCAACGTTAAACCAAAAAAAATGCAACAGATACAAAAAAGTTAAAATAAAAAATTAAATTATATCACCAGAGGAAATCACCTCCACTAAAGGAAGACAGGAAAAAAAGAAAGAATCAAAGAAGACAAAAAAAAAAAAAAAAAAAAAAAAAAAAAAAAAAAAAAAAAA
>NW_012098999.1:1032662-1059702 GCF_000951045.1 Mandrillus leucophaeus | reverse complement strand
AAAAAAAACAAAAAAAAAACCCAAACAAATAATGAAATGATAGAAATAAGTCCTTACTTATAAATAATAATATTGAATGTACATAAAATAAACTCTCCAATCAAAACACATAGCCTGCATGAATGGATGAAAGAACAAGACCCATTGATCTGTTGCCTACAAGAAACACACTTTGCCTATAAAGAAACACATTGACTGAAAGTAAAGAGATGGAAAAAGATATTTCATACCCATGGAAACCAAGAAAAAGCAGAAGTCACTATACTTAAATCAGACTAAATATATTTCAAGACAGAAACTATAAGAAAATAAAAAGAAGGGAGGGGACAAGATGGCTGAGTAGAAACAACTCCAGTCTGCAGCTCCCACTAAGACAAACATAAATGGCAAATGAATTCTGCATTTTCAATTGGGGTACCCAGATTCTTTCATTGGGACTGACTAGGTGGTTGGTTCAACTCACAGAGAGCAAGAAAATTCAGGATGGTTCACCCAGGAACTGCATAAGGCAATGGGACCTCCCACCCCTAGCCAAGGGAGACAGTGAGGGATTGTGCCACCTGCTCAGGGAATTACACTTTTCCCATGGATTTTTGCAACCTGTGGATCAGGAGATTTCCTTGTGAGCCCACACCACCAGGGCCTTGGGTCCCAAGCACAAAGCTCTGCAGACCCACCATGGCCACTCAGGTCTGTGGCTGCTAGGGCAGGCACTGAGCTGCAGGATTTTTTGCATATTCCAGTGGCTCCTGGAACTCCAGTGAGGCAGGAGACCCATCCACACTTCTGGGAAGGGTGCTGAAACCAGGGAGCCAAGTGGCCTTTCTCAGTGGATCCCACTCCCATGGAACCTGGAAAGCTAGGACCCACTGACTTGGAATCCCCACTGGCCAGCAGAGAAGCCCTGAATCTGCCTAAGAAGACTGAATTACTGGGGAGAGGGGTGACTGCCATTACTGCAACTCTAGTCTGCAATTTTCCCCTGCCAGTGTGAGGTGAGCAGTTTGGACTGGGTGGAATTTCCCACAGCACAGCACAATAGCTGTGGCAGAACTTGGCCAGACTGCTTTTTTAGGTGGGACCCAGGTTCCTCCCTCCTCACCAAGCAAGACTTCTCTGAAAGAATTTCAGCAACTCCATCCAGGGTTTAGAGATAGTATTCTCATCACGCTGGGACAGAGCACCTGAGGGGAGGGGCAGCCACAGTCTCAGGTTCGGTGGACTTAATCTTTCCTGCCTGCTGGCTCTGAAAAGTCCAGGCAATCTGGGCAAGTGGGATTTCCCCAGGGCAGTGCACTCACTCCACCAAGGGGCAGCCAGACTACTTCCATAAGTGGGTCCCTGATCCTGTGCCTCCTGACAGGGTGAGACCTCACAACAGTGGTCACCAGACACCTCATACAGGAGAGTTTTGGCTGGCATCAGGTCGATGCCCCTCTGGGATGAAACTTCCAGGGGAAAAATCAGGAAGCCATCTTTGTTGTTCTGCATCCTCCACTGGTGATACCCAGTGAACAGGGTCTGGAGTGAATCCTCAGCAAACTATAGCAGATATCCAGGAGAAGGACTTGACTGTTTCAGTGAAAACAAACTAACAGAAAGCAACAACAATAACAACATCAACAAAAAAGACCCCGCAGAAACCCCATCCAAAGGCCAACAGCCTGAAAGATAAAAGGCAGATAAGTTCACAAAGATGAGGAAAAAACAATGCAAAAACGCTGAAAAATCAAAAAGCCAGAATGACTCTTCTTCTCCAAGTGATCACAACACCTCTCCAGCAAGGGCAGAGAACTGGGCTGAAGCTGAGATGGGTGAATGAACAGAATTGGGCTTCAAAAAATGGGTAATAATGAACTTTGCTGAGCCAAAAGATTGTGTTCTAACCCAATGCAAAGAAGCTAAGAACCATGACAATAGATTACAGAAGCTGTTAACCAGACTAGCCAGTTTAGAGAAGAACATAAATGATCTGATGGAGCTGAAAAACACAGCAGGAGAACTTCATGATGCAAACACATATATCAATAGTTGAATCGACCAAGTGGAAGAAGGAATATCAGAGCTTGAAGACTATCTTGAATCTTGCTGAAATAAGGCAGGCAGACAACATTAGACAAAAACAAATGAAAAGAAACAAACTAAACTTCTGAGAACTTTGGGACTATGTAAAAAGACTGAACCTATGACTGATTGGAGTACTGAAATAGATGGGGAGAATGGAAATGGAACCAAGTTGGAAACACACGCTTCAGGATATCATCCAGGAGAATTTCCCCAACCTAGCAAGACAGGTCAACATTCAAATTCAGGAAATCCAGAGAAGCCCAATAAGATACTCCATGAGAAGTTCAATCCTAAGTCATATAATCATCAGATTCTCCAAGGTTGAAATGAAGGAAAAAATGTTGAGGGCAGCCAGAGGGAAAGATCAGGTCACCTACAAAAGGAAGCTCATCAGACTAACACCAGATCTCTGAGTGGAAATCCTACAAGTCAGAAGGTATTGGGAACCAATATTTAACATTCTTAAAGGAAAGAATTTCCAACTCAGAATTTAATATCTGATCAAACTAAACTTCATAAATAAAAAATAAATAAAATCCTTTTCAGATAAGCAAATGCTGAGGGATTTTGTGACCACCAGGCCTACCTTGCAAGAGCTCCTGAAGGAAGCACTAAACATGGAAAGGAAAAACCATTACCAGTCATTACAAAAACACACTGAAGTACACAGACCAACACTATGAAACAACTACTTTAACAAATTTTGCTGCTCTGCAAAATTAACCAGCTATCATCATGATGATAGGATCAAATTCACACACAACAATATTAACTTTAAATGTAAATGGGCTAAATGCCCTAATTAAAGGACACAGGATGACAACTTAGATAAAGAGTGAAGACTCATAAAATGAGTAAGGGAGGATTTCCTTGTTTTCAATTGATTGGAATAGTTTCAGAAAGAATAGTACCAGCTCCTCTTTGTACCTCTGGTAGAATTCGGCTGTGAATCTGTCTGGTCCTGGACTTTTTTTGGTTGGTAGGCTATTAATTTTTGTCTCAATTTCAGAGCCTGTTATTGGTCTTTTCAGAGATTCGACTTCTTCCTGGTTTAGTCTTGGGAGGGTGTATATGTTCAGGAATTTATCCATTTCTTCTAGATTTTCTAGTTTATTTGCATAGAGGTGTTTATAGATTCTCTGATAGTAGTTTGTATTGCTTCAAAGAGAATAAAATACCTAGGGATCCCACTTACAAGAGATGTGAAGGACCTCTTCAAGGAGAACTACAAACCACTGCTTAACAAAATAAAGCAGGACACAAAGAAATGGGAAACCATTCCATGTTCGTGGATATGAAGAATCTATATCGTGAAAATGGCCATATTGCCCAAGGTAATTTATAGATTCAATGCCATCCCCATCAAGCTACCAATGAGTTTCTTCACAGAATTGGAAAAAACTACTTTAAAGTTCATATGGAACCAAAAAAGAGCCCGCATCGCCAAGACAATCCCAAGACAAAAGAACAAAGCTGTAGGCATCATGCTACCTGACTTCCAACTATACTACAAGGCTACAGTAACCAAAACAGCATGGTACTGGTACCAAAACAGAAATATAGACCAATGGAACAGAACAGAGCCCTCAGAAGTAATACCACACATCTACAACCATCTGATCTTTGACAAACCTGACAAAAAGAAGAAATGGGGAAAGGATTTCCTATTTAATAAATGATGCTGGGAAAACTGACTAGCCATATGTAGAAAACTGAAACTGGATTACTTCCTTAATCCTTCTACAAAAATTAATTCAAGATGGATTAAAGACTTAAATGTTAGACCTAAAACCATAAAAACCCTAGAAGAGAACCTAGGCAATACCATTCAGAGCATAGGCATGGGCAAGGACTGCATGACTAAAACACCAAAAGCAATGGTAACAAAAGCCAAAATAGACAAATGGGATCTAATTAAACTAAAGAGCTTCTGCACAGCGAAAGAAACTACCATGACAGTGAACAGGCAACCTACAGAATGAGAGAAAATTTTTACAATATACCCATCTGACAAAGGGCTAATATCCAGAATTTACAAAGAACTTAAACAAATTTATAAGAAAAAAATCAAACAACCCCATCAAAGAGTGGGCAAAGGATATAAACAGACACTTCTCAAAAGAAGACATTTATGCAGCCAACAGACACATGAAAAAATGCTCATAATCACTGGCCATCAGAGAAATGCAAATCAAAACCACAATGATACCATCTCACACCAGTGAGAATGGCGATCATTAAAAAGTTAGGAAACAACAGGTGCTGGAGAGGATGTGGAGAAATAGGAACACTTTTACACTGTTGGTGGGACTGTAAACTAGTTTGATCATTGTGAAAGACAGTGGGGCAATTCTTCAAGGATCTAGAACTAGAAATACCCTTTGACCCAGCCATCCGATTACTAGGTATATACCCAAAGGAATATAAATCATTTTATTATAAAGATACATGCACACAAATGTCCATTAACAGAACTATTCACAACACTAAAAACATGGAATCAACCCAAATGCCCATTAGTGATAGACTGGATAACAAAAAGTGGTACATGTGCACCATGGAATACTATGCAGGCAGAAAAAGGAATAAGGTCATATCTCTTGCAGCAACATGGATGAAACTGGAAGCCAGGATTCTTGGCAATCTAATGCAGGAACAGAAAAACAAAACACCACATGTTCGCACTTACAAGTGGGAGCTGAGCAATGAGAACGCATTGGACACAGGGAGGGGAACAACACACACTGGGGCCTGTTGGGGCAGAGCATCAAGAAAAATAGCTAATGCAAACCGGGCTTAATATCTAGTCGATGGGTTGATAAGAGCAGCAAACCACCATGGTGCAAGTATACCTACTTGACAAACCTGCAAATCCTGCACAAGTACGCCAAAACTTATAATAAAATAAAATATTTTAAAACTAGAAAAAGCATCAATAACCAATCTAATGATGCATCTTAAAAAATTAGAAAAGCAAAGAGAAAGAAAACCCTGAAAAATAAGCAACATAACATCTAAGAATGGTGGGACAACTACAGAAAAGGTAACATAAGTCGAATAGGTAAACCAAAGGATTAAGAGAGAAAGAAACAGAAGACACATATTAAACAACAACAACAGAGAATTTCCCCCAAATTAATCTCAAACACCAACTCACAGATTCAGAAAGCTCAAAGAACAGCAAGCAAGATAAAAGACAAAAATAAAAAGAAGAAGAAGAAAAACGTATACGTCAGGGCATATTACATTCAAACTACTGTTAGTTAAACATAAATTTAAATTCCTAAAAGAAGCATTTGTGGGGAAATACCTCATCTTCAGAGGAGCAAATATAAGAAAGACATCCAACTTACCCTCAGAAACCGTGCAGGGAAGAAGAGAGTGGAGTAAAATATTTAAAATGCAGAGAATAAAAACCCACCAACCTGGAAATTTTTTCCCTTTGCAATTGTTTTTCAGAAATGAAAGATATATAAAGAACTTTCGAGCAATGAAAAATTGAAGATATTGGTTACTAGTAGATCTGCCTTGCAAGAATAATGATACATGTCAGAAACTGAACTCTACAATAAGAAGAGAATAAAAGAAGGAAAAAGTAAAGGTAAAATATTTTTTAAAAAACTTATTTTTCTCATTCTTAGTTGATCTAACAGATAATAGTTTATTCAAAATAATAACTGCAAAAATATGTTTAATTATGTATGCTTCTGCACATGTTTATTTATAGATGCTTCTGTATAGGTGAAATGAATGACATAAATAATAAAAGGGATGAGAGAGAAAAAGTAAGAATTATTTTGTTATTATTAGGCACTTGTACTACTTGGGAAGTGGTATAGTGCTATTTGAAAGCAGCCATGGATTAGTTGGTAATATATATTGTAAACTCTAGATACACAACTAAGAAAAATGAAAAAGAAGTATAACTGATGTACTAAAAAATAAGAAAAAATGAAATCGTAGAAAATTCTCAATTAATACCAAGAAAGGTGGAAAGATGTAAGACAAATATTGAATCAAACAAGAGCAACAAATAGAAACAGTAAACATAATAACCATCAACTCAACTCTATTATAATCATGTTGAACATCAACATATAAATGCACCAATTAAAAGAAAGATATTGTCAGAGTGAATCAACAGACAAGACTCAACTCTATGTTGTCTATAAGAAATCCATTTAAAATGTAAAGACATATATAGATTAAAAGTAAGTGGATGGGGAACAATATACCACTTCTACACTAATTTTAAAAAGTGGAAGTAGCTATATTATTCTTACAGCAGACTTGAGAACATGGAAAATAATCAGGGATAAAAAGGGGCATTAAATAATAATAAAGGGGTCATTTCTCCAACAAAACAAAGCATTTTTTAATGTGTATGCATGTATTAGGCCATTCTTGCATTGCTATGAAGAAATATACTTGAGATTGGCCAGGTATAGTGGCTCACACTTGTAATCCCAGCACTTAGGGAGGATGAAGTGGATGAATCACTTGAGCCCAGGCATTTGAGACCAGCCTGGTCAACATGGCAAAACCCCATCTATACAAAAAAATACAAAAATTAGCTGGGCATGGTGCCGTGTTCAATTTGAGATGTTTATTAGATGTAAAATCAGTCCTTTTTATTCTGATAAAAGGCATCGTTTTATTATATGTTTGGTTCAACTTGTTTAGAGGAATTCATATCTGGAATTAATTCAGAAGTTATATATGAATATAATTTGATACATAAAATATTGTTTTATTTACAACTTATTTTCAAGACTAATGGAGGACAGTAATCAAGGTCAGATATGTGTAATTTTAAATGTTGGACCTTTGCATTACATTTTTTTCCAATCTTGCAAAGGTAAGTGTAGCGTATAGATAATTTTGTGGTTTTACTATAAAATATTTAGAGGTATTTTATACTTAAGATCCAAATGTATACAACTTGATCCACTGAATAAATTTTCTGAAAAATATTTTGAGTGTTGTGGATGTTGTATATTAAATAAGGTATCCTGTTGAGTTTTTCATCGTTATTGCTGTAAGCTTGGGATAAGTCATCTTGGATTTTGTAACAACTGAAAAATATAAGTTGACATTTTTAATACAAAGACCATAATCATATTTAAAGATGAACTTGAGCTCTATTAATTATATTAAACTATAGTCTACCAATGAGCTACAGTCTAATTAATCATTTTGTCAGCTTTGCTTTCTGGAGATACTCAATGTAGATTTGAATAAATAAGACGTGACTGACCCAGTAACCTTTAAATAATCTGAATAGAGATGGAGCAGCTGTAAAATATCATACCTGTAGTATATTCTTATAGCAACACATTTATGCCCTTGTCAGCCACCCATCTTGAGTCATGGAACATATGCTCTGCCATTTTAAATATTCCAGTAAGGGAACAATGGGTAATTTTAAAAGTATTTTTAAAGTTTTAATGTTATATTAAACAAAAATATTTTTAAGATAAACAGTTTTTACTCATAAGTTTTGTAGATGACATTGTTCTTTGATTGTCACATCAAAATATATCAAAATGCATGTTGTATCAAAGAAATGCAAAGTAGCAGATGGTATTCAAACGGCAGTAATGCTTCATAGTGAGCTGAGTCTTCATTTTTATTGGTCACTTTTAAGGAGTGCTTAGTTGCAAAAAAAAATCTTATGGGGAAAAATAAAAGATTTGTGTAGCTTAAAGATAATTTACGTAAGAAAAGCCACCACATGCTTTATTTAAGAATTACTATGCTTTAAATTAGCTATCTCTTTCGGTTTACGTGCGTGATTTACCAAAGCTCTGCAGTCTTGAGTTTCTCTTCTTGCTGTGCTGTCCTTGCCCATACATCATGGTTTACACTCAGAGCTAGGACTAAAAAACAACTGCACTGTTTGTCAGCCGGAAACCAATATGCTTTATTATTAGTCAATTTACAGGTGCAAGAATTTTATCTCAGAATGTAATATTTATTCCAATAAGTCCCTTGAGAACAAAAATTAGGACTATTTTGGGAATTAACTATTGAACCACAGTGCTGAGAATTAAAAACTAAGAATTTTTTTTTCTTTTTTCTATAACAAAACTAAGCCAACTAGAGTCAGCTTAATTTTCATGACCATGGCTCAACCATCTGCAGTGGTCACGTATTAGGACCTAAAAATACTGTGCTTTCTATGCAGATAGGAAAGAATTTGTCCCAAGTATAGGCCCAAATATATTTTAAAATCCTGAGAAAAGGCTCCAGCATAAAGTGTAAACAATTGAATGGGGATTTAATTAATTTGCCTACGAAATTGCAGTCCCGGTTTTAGTGTATTGTGCAGTGCCTTGATGATGCTGGCTATTTGTTTTCAACATAACATCTTATGTTTTAAGACTTTTATAATGAAAATATGAAAAATCTTTTATGGAAGAAAAAATAACCTAACAAAAAGTATAAGTTATTAAGAAAATTAAGACCGAGTCCAAACATCCTGATAAAAAAGTAAAATAAAAATCCATCTGATGAATGTTCCCCAAATCCCAGCTGTTTGAATATATATCCAGCTGACTGAATTTGTTCACTGACCTTCTGAATGCCTGCTAATGTACAGCCTCAGGGTTTCAGGCTTTTATGCCTCCTGAATATTCTGCCAAATGCTTGCATCTTTGTTGTACCAAATACACCCTCGGCTTAGAGGAACAAATCAAAAACTGTTGTTTCTTATTAACTTTCACAAACATATTTTACTTTTTTGTTGCTACCAAATGTTTTCCTATCTATTATAGCTGTTAAAAATACTTCAGAAAAAGTTAAGTTCACATGAATGTAAAAACTAATTTATTTCTGTTAAAACTCACATTCTACTTGTACAGTTTTTATATCATAGGTTATATTTCTGACCATCTTGTTGAATCCTCTTTTTAATAATAAACATAAGATGGTGCTGAAAGATCCCAGTTGGGCAACGAGTGTCTAAATAGACATCAATTGTTTTAGAAAATGCTTCATGTCTGAAACAAGTGCTGAAGGTATTTTCTTCCATACTCGGCTACTATTTACGTGTACCATCAAGTCCCATAACTGCATGTGCATCCTGAGGACCATATCATAATGAACAGCCATCTATTGAAGATATGGCTTGGACAAATATTTCAGTTTCTTATGTAAACTAACCCTCGTATCAACAGCCTTCTAATGAGCTAACGTTAGTTCTTGGAACTGCCTTTCCTAAACTCTGTACTTCTTTTGTCAACCTCTGTATCAACGTTCAGAGTCTTCTGGAAAGAATGCAGTCCTTTGGCTTCCATAAGTATTTGCACTTAGTGATAGAAAAAAGTACACTGGTTTTATCTCAGTCCTCCCACTGTAGAAAATTACCGTTTGGGATTTAACGTAAAACAAAAAGGGCAGGCCTATTTTCTGTTAGCTGCTCAATGCCACCTGAATTTTTGATGTGTACTGAAGATATTGCAAAATTAGAATTCCTAGAAAATGGTGAGGGGATTATTTCAAATTTTTCAGAAATTATGCAAATTCTGTCTCTCTGTGTGTGTGTGTGTGTACACACATGTGCGTGTGGCATATGAAATATATTAGAATTGAAATTATTGAGATTTCTTCATCACATAAAATGTCTTCCCATTAATTTGCTGTTGTTCTTACTTTCTTTGCTGACATGCTCTTGCTTTCTTTGTATTTCCTAATTCAATCATTGAATGCTTTCAACGTTAAACATCGTATCAGAGAAATATATTGTATGCTAATTTTTAACATCCGACTAAGCTTTTTAGCAATAGTGGAATAGCATTGCTTGAAGAATGTGGCATATAAAGCATCACTGCCACTGCCATGCTCCCTCTCAGTATGAAGGAGAGTAAACTGTGTTGCCATTAACGGGGAGGTTGCTTTGTGTTTGACTGACTGGTGAAAGATAATTTACAGTTGACTTACTCTGAAGGAAAAGACTTGTTGATTTGATCGCACACTTATAGCTGTAGGTAGAGGATGATAGATTTTTCTATCATTGTGAGAAACTGCAACCTATATGCTTGCTGGTAGATTTGTTTGATTCATCTACTTAACAACTAGCAAAGAAAGGTTTATTTAGGACAGTTCTAAAGATTTCAATCCCAGAGGCCCACAAACTCTTAATTTTTCTGTACATAGTCAATTTTGGTTCAGTTTTAAAGTTAACGATTCTGGTGTTTGTTTATTCACAGAAGGGCAGTATCCATTATTCTTCATACAAGCTCACTCTGAGTGATTCTGCTTAAAGATAGATGTTTATTATAATCCCTTTTTAACAATACTGTAATCCTTTTATAATAGCCTGGAAAAAATTATTTTGCATATCATTATTTTGCAGTTTTATTTCATATAATAAGAAGGAGAGATGGTTCTGTTTCTATCCAAATTTTCTCCCATTATTAAAACTAGCCATTTAGTAAAAAGCAAAATTCTATAGTTGAAAAATCTAAAATAGTTTCACAGACTGAAAGCAAATTGATCAATGTTTCATTTTAGGGAGAAAAATGTTTACTTATTTACAGAATTTTCTAGATAGTTTCTTAAATTTTAATATTTGTGGTAACATACTAGTTGTATATATTTATGGGGTACATGAGAAACTTTGATACTTTGATACATGCAATGCATAATTTCATCATAGTAAGTAGGATAGCCATCCCCTCAAGCATTTATCCCTTGTGTTACAAACAGTCCAATTACACTATTTAAGTTATTTTAAAATGTACAATCAAATGATTTTTACTGTAGTTACCATGTTATGCTATCAAATAATAGGTATTATTCATTCTTTTAAATTACTTTTCATACCCATTAGCCATTTCCACTTTCCTCTCCTCCCTGCGCTACCCTTACCAGCTTCTGGTAACTATCCTCCGACTCTGTATCCTGGGAGTTCAATTGTTTTAATTGCTAGCTCCCACAAGTGAGTGTGAACATGCAAATTTTGTCTTTTGGTGCTGGTTTATTTCACTTAATGTAATGAACTCTAGTTTCACCCATGTTATTGCAAATGACAAGATGTTACTCATTTTTATGGCTGAATAGTACTCCATTGTGTTTATTTACCACATTTTCTTTATCCATTCATCTGTTACTGGACGCTTCGGTTGCTTCAAATCTTGGCTATGGGAATCATGCTGCAACACACATAAAAGTGCAGATATACTTTTGATATATTAATTTCCTTTCTTTTGGGTATATACTAAGCAGTAGGATTTCTTGATCATATGGTAGCTCTATTTTTAGATATTGAGGGAACCTCGAAACTGTTCTCCATAGTGGTTGTAATAATTTACCTTTTGACCAATGGTGTACAAGATTTCCCTTTTCCACACATTCTCAGCAGCATTCAACACTGGATACAAAACATTTTAACTGGTGCAAAATGATATATCACTGTAGTTTTAATCAGTATTTATCTGATGATCAATGATGTTGAGCACCTTTTCGTATGGCTGTTTGCCATTTGTAGGTATTCTTTTGAGAAATGTCTATTCAAGTATTTTGCCAAATTTTAAGTCAGATTATTAGATCTTTTCTTAAAGAGTTTTTTGAGTTCCTTATATATTCTGATTATTAGTCCCCTGTGAGATATGTAGATTGAAAATATTTTCTCCCATTCTGTGGGTTGTTTCTTCGCTCTGTTGACATTTCCTTTGCTGTGCATAACACATTTTAAGAGAAATTACATAAACCTAAATTTTGAATATATTTTATCCCAATGCTTTTTATATTACTCCCTCCACTCTACTTATTTATACCTTATTACGTATGTTGTGGTAGATGGTGTTATGGTGTTATTGGGCCTTATATTTTACTGCTCCTTGTGTCTACACAATTTGCCATGCAACTTTGCAGTCTCTCCAAAAGACAACAACAAAAAAGGTAGCATGTGCTTCTTAGTCCCTTTACTTTGGTCTGTGGACTGTGAAATTCTATAGATGATAGTGGAATGTGAGTAGATTCATGACAGTGTGATAAACTTGAGTTTCCTCTAGACTTTAAGAAACCTCACATGCCTCTGTTTTTAGTTTTGCAACTTGGTACTTACCATAAAAGTCTGTCAGAAATCTGGGTAATAGTTATTTCATCAGCCTGGCCCTCAGGGTGAAATAAATGGAATGGAAAAGCATCGAATACATAGTTAAGGTCCCAAGCCCAAGTAGGTACACAACTTGCAGAAGAACTACCCTGCCAAGCCAATCCTAAATCAGCTGACTTCCAGCCAATTGTGGATATGTGAGAAATAAATTATTATTGTTATATTCCACTGAGATTTTAAAGTTGTTAGTTATGCAGCAATGAGTGCCTGATGCATGCGTAACACTATGCGATAAATTTTACAAATTTTTCAGTGCACAGTCTTTACTCCCTCCCTGCCCCTAAACCATTATGCCATGGATATTCACAAAGAAAGATCTTTGGACCACTTATTGAGAGCCAAGTACTGAGAAGTCCTTTACATATATCAACAATTTTAATTTTCCCAACATCTCTAAGAGGCAGCTACACTTATTATCACCTCTATTTTACAGATGAAATCAATGCTTAAGCAGATTCAATACTTTTTCTGTGGTCACCCAAGGAGTATGGGATGAACATGAAAAGCAAACCCAAATATAATAAGAATTCTGGAATTTATTTTATGTGTGACTTTAAGTTATTGGACAGCTTTGAGTTGGGTCAAGTCGATGTATTTGCTTAATATTTAAATGATTGGATTTTACTTGTTCATTTGTTTGTTTTACTTTTAAACTAAGTGTAAGACTTTCTTCTTTAACCCCAATGAAGAAAGAGTGGCTGAGTTTGCCCTCCTACCTTAAACAACTGGAATACTGGACAACATATATGAATCAACTGTTTTTGGACATTATACAATAGGCAGCCCAAGATTGTGGTCTTAGGAAATATGCAAACAAATAAGGTAAACCCTATTTTTGCCCTGAATTTCTTCCTGCAGTTACATTCTGAACCAGAGATTCCAGGGACATATCACAAGTACAGCATAGCTGTCCTGCTGAGTCCAGGAGAGATAGATCGGAGTCCAGGGTATGTAAGTTTACAGAAAGTTATAAAGCAGCAATCCAGAGAAGAAGCTATGGAGAAAATAATATACACATATCTATATAGGGTTACTCTTGAGCCTTTACTTAATAGGAAGATGAGAATGAGTAAGATAAATTCCCACAATATTGGGCAGAAAGTAATTTGGAAGCTACAGTTTAATGGTTGCTAGGGTTCACAGGAGTTCGTGAGTTTTTTCAAGATCCCCCCAATCAGAGCGGAGCGTACTCAGTGATTACTCAGGATATTCACTAGAAACCCTAGAATGGTCATTCCAAAGTATGTAAGCTAAACTATCACTAGAGAAAAGGCTATTTTGTGCCTATTCTAAAAGTCTTAAAAGCAAGCTTTTAGTGGATTAAACTACATTGTAATTAAATATCAACCAAAACAAAGCTTAACACTCTTTAGTGGTAGACAAAAAAAAATTTTTGAGATACAGAACAATGTAACATTCACAACATCGAGCATCTAATCAAAATCTACTAGCCATGCTAAAACAAAGAAATCATTAACTCATAACAGGGTAAAAACCAATCAATAGAAATAGACCAAGATGGCCCATGCCTGTAATCCCAGCACTTTGGGAGGCTGAGGTGGGTGGATCACTTGAGATCAGGAGTTTGAGACCAGCCTGACCAACATGGTGAAACCCTGTTTCTACTGAAAATAAAAATTAGCTGGGCATGGTGGCGAACGCCTGTTATCCCAGCTACTTGGGAGGCTGAGGCAGGAGAATCACTTGAATCTGGCAGGCAGAGGTTGCAGTGAGCCAAGATCACACCATTGCACTCCAACCAGGGCAACAAGAATGAAACTCTATCTCAACAAAACAAAACAAAACAAAACAAAACAAAACAAAACAAACAAACGAAAAACCAAGATACGATTACATTTAAGTAATTGGAGTCTTTTTTTCTGTTTCATTTTTAGAGATGGGGTCTTGCTGTATAGCCCAGGCTGGATTGCTGTGGTGCAATCTTAGCTCACTGCACCCTCAAACTCCTGGACTCAAGTGATCCTTCTACCTCAGCCTCTCAAGTAGCTGAGATTAAAGGCAGACACACTGTAACCAGCTACTTTATGTTCAGAAACAGGGTCTTGGTATGGTTCCATACTTTATGTTCAGAAACAGACTTGTCTTGAACTCCTGGCCTCCAGTGATTTTCCCACTTTGGCCTCTCAAAGCACTGAACTGAGCTACCTTTGCCCAGACTAACTGGAGACTTTTGATCAACTTTTGATGAGTTTTCAGAATTATTTCATGCAAACCGAAAATATGCCCTGACATGTTTATACTGTTTGAAACATATTGAAGTTGTTTTTAAGTTAGTAAAATCATTACTCATAAATGAACCATTGGTGCTTGTGTGAGCCTTAAGCCTGGCCAAACGTTCTCAGGTTAAAAATAACAAATGAACACCACTTTGGTGAGGATATCTTTTAGAAAAACACCTTTGGCCTACAAATATCAATCACCTAAGCCCTTTTCAGTAATAGAATTGTGGGATGTTGGGGCCACACTTCAAAAAATTTATCATCCAGGTAAATTAGAAAGACTAATATTCTAGAAAAAATAATGAACAATTCAGTGTCAATTATATGTTAATGTTAAATTATTTCATACAGATTAGATTACTGGGCTGGAAATCACAGACAGACTAAAACATGTCCTGAGCTTTAAAAAATGTTTAGGATCATGGTAGATCTCTGCTGAGACAATAACATTTTAGTTGAGCAAAACAATGTGAGTAAAACAATGCAGGGTTATTATGATGTTTTAAAATTAGTAGTAGATCCTGGTATTTGCAAGGAAGAATTTTAAAAGTATATTGAAAAATAAATTTATTATAATTTTTCCTGAATCCAAATGTTCTTGAAATTTGGGCATGTGGCTTTTGAAGTTATTCATCATATTAGAGCAAAAACGTTAATGAACTGAAGTGGGCAATATTTACTTATATGCAAATTTGAGCACGGAATTAAATTACTGGCATAAAACAATGTGTCTACAGATGTGGAAAATCAATTAAAAGACTTAAAAAACTATTTTGATTGCATTTACCAACCTTTTTATCACTGCATAATAAGCAAATGATTAGGAAATAAACTATTATAATGGTTAAAATGCAATTGTTTACAGGCATATCTCAGAGATATCGTGTGTAAGTTCCAGATCACCATGATAAAGTGAATATCATACTAAAGCAAGTCACATTATTTTTAAAGTTTTCCCATGCACATAAAGGTTACGATTACACATTACTGTAGTCTATGAAATATACAATAGCATTATGTCTAAGAAGCAATGTATATACTGTAGTTTAAAAAAATAGACAAAAATAGCCAACAGATATATGAAAAAATGCTCATCATTAATCATCAGGGAAATGCAAATTAAAACCATAATGAGATATCATCTTACCTTGATTAGAATGGCTATTATTAAAAAGAAAAAACAACAGATGTTGGTGAGGATGCAGAGAAAAGGGACCTCTTATACACTGTTGATTGGAATGTAAATTAGTACATCCTCTATGGAAAAGAGTATGGATATTTCCTTAAACACTAAAGTAGAAGTACCATACAATCCCACTACTGAGTATTTATCCAAAGGAAAGCATATCAAGATATTTAAGGGATACTCACCCTTCTATGCATTGCAGTACAATTTATAATAGTGAAGGTATAGAATCAATCTAAGTGTTCATCAATGGATTAATGGATAAAAAAGATATGCTTTATATACACAATAGAATACTATTTAGCCATAAAAATTAAAACATGCCATTTGCAGCAACATGGATAAAACTGAAGTCATTATGTTAAGTAAAATAAACCACACACAGAAAGACAAATATCACATGTTCTTCCTCATGTAGGAGCTAAAAGAGCTGAACTCATGGAGATAGAAGCATAGAATGATAGATACCAGAGACTGAGAAGAGTGCATGGGTGGCTGAGGGGAAAATGAAGAGAGATCAGTTAACAGGTACAATCATGCAGGTGGAATGAACACGCCTAAATAGCAGAATATGGTGATTATAGTTAAAAACAATCAGTATGATATATTTCAAAATAGCTAGAAAAGAGGACGTTAAATGTATTCAATACACAGAAATGATAAATATTGAGGTGATGAGTACCCTACATACTCTGATTTAATCATTATGCATTCTATGCATGTAACATAATTTCACAGGCACTTCTTAAATATGTACAAATGTAATGTATCAAAAAAATTAAAAATATTTATTGCTGAAACACGCTCATGATCATATGAGCTTTCATGTAATTATAATACTTTTGCTGGTGGAGGGACTTGCTGTTGGAGGACTGTGACTTCCTATCAGTGCTGACGGATCACAGTTGTGGTTATTGAAGGTTGGCGTGTTTGTGGCGATTTTTTAAAATAAGACAGCAATGCAGTTTGCTGCATCAATTGACTCTTCCTTTCATGAAATATTTCTCTGTAGCATGTGGTGATATTTGATAGAACTGTTAGGAACGGTATAAGCAGATATGAGCAGGGCAGAATAGGGCCCCAAAGAATGTCAGGCGACTGCCAGTCGACAATCAGGTGATCGTCACGCAACTGATGGCATGTAGGGGAACATTTCCGAACAAAACACGAGACATCTTGAGGTTGTGGGTAACAACTTACCAATAAAAACTTAAAATGATGAACTTTGATCTTGCTCTGGGGACATGTCTAGGCATGCACAGTAAGAGAAGTAAGGGACAAAATGGCAAAGTTTTCCCTTCCTCCGGGAGCATGTCCAGGCATGAGCAGTAAGGGGCAAAATGGTAGAATTTGACCCATGTATTACATTCCTCTGGGAGCACTAGTTCAGTAGGAGAAAGACCCCCCAAGAAAGCATGTGCATAATTTCAACCTCCATATGGTGCATGAGACCCCTCCCAGATACTGGCAAGGCACTGTGCATGTTTTGATTAGCCAACAGCTTTCTCAGGGGGAGAGATGACAGGAAATAGTACTATAAATCTAAAAGAGCTCTGAGCTAACAATCAAGCAAGTCACTCAATCCTTTAAGTTGTTTGCTTCGTTTCTTCCAAGTGTAGTTTTCTTTGCTTCAATAATCCCTTGTTTCTGCCTTAAATCAACTTTTTTCTCTTGACCAAATTATTTCTCCCAAGAAGACAAGAATTGAAGATTGTGTACCCCACCCAGAGTTGCCACCAGTAACATATTTAATTGCCATGACTCCCATGACTCAGATTGCTGCCTCTTGGTAAGACCCCTCTGTGCCTCAACTTCCTCAATTGAAGGCACCTAACTCTGTTTACATGGAGTCTTCTTTCTCTAATTTTCTCACTCACTAACCAGCCTCCACAACAAGGACTGGAGATCTTCATTTTCTTAACTAAAACTGGCGTCTCCACAGTAAGTCTGAACGCTGTTCTGCTTATTTTTTCTGCAGACTGTGAGATGGCCTTGGGGACAAATTAGCTGCTTCTCTACTTTTGCTTTATGTATCACAAGACTTTTTCTCTGGTAACACTGGGAGGACCATGACTCCACCAACTCCCTATTACCTATTATGCATTTTTAATTCCTGCTACACTATAAGACCAGGTTTTCCAGTGGCTCTTGAGGCGATTTGTTCACCTCCATAGGGCATCTGTCTGTAGCCCATTAATATTGTCTCCCATCTCCCTTCCACGGTTATCCCTACTTTGAGAAAAGGGACAATTCTTTCTCTAGCTTTTGTGGTCAACCGTCCCAAACTCCTTGGCCCTCTGGTGATTTCTCCTCTATGTCAAGAATGCCAATAAGCATTGTCCTTTTTGTTCTGAGCACTGATTTTTGTGAATGCACAAAAACATTTCACAAATGTCTTTTCTTTCTCTCCCATTCCCACCAATCTCAGATAAATTGCCCTGCTTTTTAAATACTTGTTTTGCATGCTGCCCCAAGAACCCACATTGGGTTTCAGGCTAGCGCCTGGAACGGGGGTCTCATCACTCTGACTAGTGCCTTATCCTGCTGTGGATGAGGTAGCATCCAAGATGCAAGACAAAGTCTCCTCTTTCCTTTCCTCTCCTTAAGCAGAAAGAAAGGGTCTCTTCTGGAGCCATGAGCTGTGCAGCCTGGGATTCGGAGAGTGGTACTGCCATCACTCCCTTGGTGGCCCCAGCTGTTGCTTCAGTATGTTGCATTCCCTCTCAATCCACTGTCTCGTGGTCTAGTTCAGGTTTGCTTGGAGACACAGTGTGCTGTAGTCCTTGCTAGTGAGATTTGGAAGCACTCAAGTTTAGACTACTGGGATTTGTGATTTCCATTTGTCTAGGGCTGGTTTGAATGCTCCCTTCATGGGCGAGCATCAACTGAGTTTGGTCATGTGTTTCCGTCTGCTCTTTCAGGGTAGCACTGAGTTCACTGTCTCACAATAACTGTCTTTTCTCTCCCCCAGCATTCAGAGATGCTCTCTGCACCAGGCCACGGCCTTTAGGGGTGTGGGAAGGGTGTTGGCAGTTCAGGACTTTTTAAATTATCTCTTCAATTTCTTTATTAGCGATATGAATTTAATACCAGGCACTATAAGTGCTTACCTGATTTTTGGTACTTATGAAGGTTGTTTTTTGTTTTGTTTTGTTTTTGCTTTTTTGTTCTGTGTGGATTTTGATTTGGTATATTTCTTGGGGGGGTGGAGATGATCAGTGAAGCTTTTGTGTTCAGCCACCTCATTTAACCTCTGATTCCAGCTGGACCTTTTCTGCCACCATCAGGGTAAATAGTCAGGGCCTATTTATAAACCTTCATAGCCTGGAGGGAAGACCTTAATCCTTGTAAAGCTTTTAACGCAGATTTCATCATCATAGCTATGCTTAGCCACCTGCTCCAGGACTCTCCATTAGGAGGCCTTGGACACTTACCTGCTGAATACCTTCTGATATTTCTCTTCCAGAAGCCGAAGGGAAAAACTGCCTCTTCTTGTACAGGCCAAATTAAAAAATGTCACCCCGGGCTCCTCCCCCTATTTATGCCACTCCCAGACCTTTGGAATTGACCTTACCCTTCTCTGGGCTCCTTATTTCTCCCTGCCCATTACAGGAGGTAAGAGACCCAATCAGACCCATCCAGGTCCAGGTCCAGGTCCCATTTTCCATGCAGGACCTTTGGCAAGTTAGGAAACCCTAGGAAAGTTCTTGGAAGACCCCAAAAAGCTAAAGGAGGGCTTCCAATTTTCTTTTAACATTTAGATTATCTTGGATGAACATAAATTTTGGAGGGGAGAAGCCCTCAAATGAGAGAAAACAGATACTGTGAAAGCAGCAATTTATTGTGAGGATGACATACACCTGGCAAATCCTACCCACACTGAAGGGACTACAGTTGTTTCCCAGCGAAACCCCAGTTGGGACTACTATACCCAAGTGGGAATATGGGCCAGCAGCCATATCCTCCTAATAGAGGCAGTAAAATAGAGTAAGTTCAACGCTACAAACCATAATAAAATACGCACAGCACATAAGAGGCCAAATGAAATTTTTTGCATTGCTCTGATGCTATTTATTACTATTTCTGCCACCTAGATCTTTTTTTTATTATTACACTTTAAGTTCTGGGGTACATGTGCAGAACGTGCAGCTTTGTTACATAGATATACACCTGCCATGGTGGTTTGCTTCACCCATCAACCTATCATCTGTATTAGGTATTTCTCCTAATGCTATCCTTCCCCTAGCCCCTCACACTCCAACAGGCCACAGTGTGTGATGTTCCCCTCCCTGTGTCCATGTGTTCTCATTGTTCCACTCCCACTTATGAGTGAGAACATGCAGTGTTTGGTTTTCTGTTCCTATGTTAGGTTGCTGAGAATGATGGTTTCCAACTTCATCCATATCCCTACAAAGGACATGAACTCATCCTTTATATGGCTGCATAGTATTCCACGGTGTATATGTGCCACATTTTCTTTATCCAATCTATCATTGATGGGCATTTGGGTTGCTTCTAAGTCTTTGTTGTCATGAATAGTGCCACAATAAACATATATGTGCATGCGTTTTTGTAGTAGAATGATTTATAATCCTTTGGGTGTATACCCAGTAATGGGATTGCTGGGTCAAATGATATTTCTGGTTCTAGATCCTTGAGGAATTGCCACACTGTCTTCCATAATGGTTGAACCAATTTACACTGCCATCAACTGTATAAAGCATTCATATTTCTCCATGTCCTCTCTAGCATCTGTTGTTTCCTGACTTTTTGATGATCATCATTCTAACTGGCTTGAGATGGTATCTCATTGTGGTTTGATTTGCATTTCTCTAATGATCAGTGATGATGAGGTTTTTTCCATATGTTTGTTGGCTGCATAAATGTCTTCTTTTGATAAGTGTCTATTCATTTCCTTTGCCCACTTTTTGATGGGGTTGTTTGTTTTTTCTTGTAAATTCGTTTACGTTCTTTGTAGATTCTGGATATTAGCCCTTTGTCAGATGGATAGATTGCAAAATTTTCCTCTATTGTTGTTCACTTTGATGATAGTTTCTTTTGCTGTGCAGAAGCTCATTAGTTTAATTAGATCCCATTTGTTAATTTTGGCTTTTATTACAATTGCTTTTGGTGTTTTAGTCATGAAGTTTTTGCCCATGCCTATGACCTGAATGGTATTGTATAGGTTTTCTTCCAGACTTTTTATGGTTTTAGGTCTGACGTTTAAATCTTTAATCCATCTTGAGATAATTTACGTATAAGGTGTAAGAAAGGGGCCCGTTTTCAGTTTTCTGCATATGGCTAGCCTGTTTTCCCAAAACCATTTATTAAATAGGGAGCCCTTTCCCCCATTGTTTGTTTTTATCAGATTTGTCAGAGATCAGATGGTTGTAGATGTGTGGTGTTATTTCTGAGGCCTCTGTTCTGTTCCATTGGTCTATATCTCTGTTTTGGTACCAGTACCATGCTGTTTTGGTTACTGCGCCTTGTAGTGTAGTTTGAAGTCAGGAAGCATGATGTCTCTAGCTTTGTTCTTTTTGCTTAGGATTGTCTTGACAATGCGGGCTCTTTTTCGGTTCCATATGAAATTTAAAGTAGTTTTTTCTAATTCTGTGAAGAAAGTCAATTGTAGCTTGATGGGTTTAGCATTGAATCTATAAATTACTTTGGGCAGTATGGCCATTTTCACGATATTGATTATTCCTATCTATGAGCATGGAATATTTTCCCATTTATTTGTGTCCTCTCTTATTTCCTTGAGCAGTGGTTTGTAGTTCTCCTTGAAGAGGTCCTTCACATCCCTTGTAAGCTGTATTCTCTTTGCAGCAATTGTGAATGGGAGTTCACTTACGATTTCTCTGTTTGTCTGTTCTTGGTGTATAGGAATGCTTGTGATTTTTGCACATTGATTTTGTATCCTGAGACTTTGCTGAAGTTGCTTATCAGCTTAAGAAGATTTTGGGCTGAGACAATGGGGTTTTCTAAATATACAATCATGTCATCTGCAAGCAGGGACAATTTGACTTCCTCTTTTCCTATTTGAATACCCTTTATTTCTTTCTCTTGCCTGATTGCCCTGGCCAGAACTTCCGATACTATGTTGAACAGGAGTGGTGAGAGAGAGAGGGCATCCTTGTCTTGTGCCAGTTTTCAAAGGGAATGCTTCTAGCTTTTTCCCACATAGTATGAAATTGGCTGTGGGTTTGTCATAAATAGCTCTTATTATTTTGAGATATGTTCCATCAATATCTAGTTTATTGAGAGATTTTAGCATGAAGGAGTGTGAATTTTGTCCAAGGCCTTTTCTGTATCTATTGAGATAATCATGTGTTTTTTGTCTTTGTTTTGTTTATGTGATGGATTACGTTTATTGATTTGCATATTTTGAACCTGGCTTGCATCCCAGGTATGAAGCCAACTTGATCATGGTGGATAAATTTTTTAATGTGCTGCTGGATTCAGTTTGCCAATATGTTATTGAGGATTTTTGCATTGATATTCATCAGAAATATTGGCCTGGATTTTCTTTTTTGTTGTGTCTCTGCCAGGTTTTGGTATCCGGATGATGCTGGCCTTATAAAATGAGTCAGGGAGGATTTCCTCTTTTTCTATTGTTTGGAATACTTTCAGAAGGAATGGTACTAGCTCCTCTTTGTAGTTCTTGTGGAATTCGGCTGTGAATCTGTCTGGTCCTGGACTTTTTTTGGTTGGTAGGCTATTAGTTACTGCCTCTATTTCAGAACTTGCTATTGGTCTATTCAGGGATTCGACTTCTTCCTGGTTTAGACTTGGGAGAGTGTATGTGTCCAGGAATTTTTCTCTTTCTTCTAGACTTTCTAGTTTATTTGTGTAGAGGTGTTTATAGTATTATCTGATGGTATTTTGTATTTCTGTGGGATTGGTGGTGATATCCCCTTTATCATTTTTTGTGTCCATTTGATTCTTCTCTCTCTTCTTCTTTATTAATCTGGCTAGAGGCTATCTTTTTTTGTTGATTTTTTCAAAAAAACAGCTCCCATATTCATTGATTTTTTGAAGTGTTTTTCGTGTCTCTATCTCCTTCAGTTCTTCTCTGATCTTAGTTATTTCTTGTCTTCTGTTAGCTTTTGAATTCGTTTGCTCTTGTTTCTCTAGTTCTTTTAATTGTACTATTAGGGTGTCAATTTTGTATCTTACTTTCTCCTTTGGGAATTTAGTGCCATAAATTTCCCTCTAAACACTGCTTTAAATGTGTCTCAGAGATTCTGGTATGTTATGTCTTTGTTCTCATTGGTTTCAAAGAATATCTTTGTTTCTGCCTTCATTTTGTTATTTACCCAGTAGTCATTCAGGAGCAGATTGTTCAGTTTCCATGTAGTTGTGTGGTTTTGAGTGAGTTTCTTAATCCTGAGTTCTAATTTGGTTGCACTGTGCTCTAAGAGACTGTTTATTATGATTTCTGTTCTTTTTTTTTTTTTAATTTGCTGAGGAGTGTTTTGCTTCCAACTATGTGGTCTGTTTTAGAATAAGTGTGATGTGGTGCTGAGAAGAATGTATATTCTGTTTATTTGGGGCGGGGAGTTCTGTAGATGTCTCTTAGGTTTGCTTGGTCCAGAGCTGAGTTCAAGTCCTGAATATCCTTGTTAATTTTCTGTCTTGTTGATCTGTCTAATATTGACAGAGGGATATTAAAGTCTCCCACTACTATTGTGTGGGAGTCTAAATCTCTTTGTCAGTCTCTAAGAACTTGTTTTATGAATGCGAGTGCTCCTTTATTGGGTGCATATATATTTAAGATAGTTAGCTCTTCTTGTTGGATTGATCCCTTTACCATTATGTAATGCCCTTCTTTGTCTCTTTTGATCTTTGTTGGTTTAAAGTCTGCTATATCAGAGACTAGGATTGCAACCCTTGCTGTTTTTTTGCTTTCCATTTGCTTGGAAAATCTTCCTCCATCCCTTTATTTTGAGCCTATGTGTTTCATTGCATATGAGATGGATCTCCTGAATACAGCACACCGATGGATCTTGACTCCTTGTCTAATTTGTCAGTCTGTGCCTTTTAATTGGAGCATTTAAGCCATTTACATTTAAGGTTACTATTATTATGTGTCAATTTGATCCTGTCACTATTATGATAGCAGGTTATTTTTCCCATTAGTTTATGCAGTTTCTTCATAGTGTCAATGGTCTTTACAATTTGGTAAGTTTTTGCAGTTGCTGGTATTAGTTGTTCCTTTCCATGTTTAGTGTTTCCTTCAGGAGCTCTTGTAAGGCAGGAATGGTGGTGACAAAATCTCTCAGCAATTGTTTGTCTTTAAAGGATTTTCTTTCTTTTTATGAAACTTAGTTTGGCTGAATATAAATTCTGAGTTGAAAATTCTTTTATTTAAGAATGCTGAATATTGGCCCCCACTCTCTTCTGGCTTGTAGGGTTTCTGCAGACAGATCCACTGTTAGTCTGATGGGCTTCCCTTTGTGGGTACTCTGATCTTTTTCTCTGGCTGCCCTTAACATGTTTTCCTTCATTTCAACTATGGCGAATCTGATGACTATGTGTCTTGGGGTTGCTCTTCTCGAGGAGTATCTTAGTGGTGTTCTCTGTGTTTCCTGAATTTGAATGTTGGCCTATCTTGCTAGGTTGGGGAAGTTCTCCTGGATAATATCCTGAAGAGTGTTTTCCAGCTTGGTTCCATTCTCTCCGTCACTGTCAGGTACACCAAACAAATGCAGATTTGGTGTTTTCACACAGTCCCATATTTCTTGGAGGCCTTGTTCTTTCCTTTTCATTCTTTTTTCTCTAATCCTTTCTTCTCACTTTATTTCATTAAGTTGATCTACAATCTCTGATATCCTTTTATCTGCTTGATAGATTTGGCTATTGATATTTGTATATGCTTCATGAAGTTCTTGTGCTGTGTTTTTCAGCTCCTTCAGGTCATTTATGTTCTTCTCTAAACTGGTTATTTTGGTTAGCGATTAATCTAACCTTTTTTCGAGGTTCTTAACCACCTTGCATTGGGTTAGAACATGCTTCTTTAGTATGGGGGAGTTTGTTATTACCCACCTTCTGAAGCCCACCTCTGTCAATTCGTCAAATGCATTCTCTGTCCAGTTTTGTGCCCTAACCTGCGAGGAGTTGTAAGCCTTTGGAGGAGAAGAGGTGTTCTAGTTTTGGGAATTTTAAGCCTTTTTTCACTGGTTTCTCCTCATTTTTGTGGATTTATCTACCTTTGGTCTTTGATGTTGGTGAACTTTGGATGGGGTCTCTGAGTGGATGTCCTTTTTGCTGTTGATGCTTTTTCTTTCTGTTTGTTGGTTTTCCTTTTAACAGTCAGGTCCCTCTGCTGCAAGTCTGCTGGAGTTTGCTGGAGGTCCACTACAGACCCTGTATGCCTGGGTATCACCAGAGGAGGGTGCAGAGCAGCAAAGATTGCTGGACAAATACGAACAGCTCTGGTCTGCAGCTCCCAGAGAGATCGATGGAGAAGACGAGTTATGTCTTCATTTCTAGTGGAAGTACCCAGTTCATCTCATTGGGACTGGTTGAACAGTGGGTGCAGCCCACGAAGGGTGAGCTGAAGCAGAGTGGGGCATTACCTCACCCAGGAAGTGCGAAGGGTCTGGGAATTCCCTCCCCCAGCCAAGAGAAGCTGTGAGGGACTGTCCTGTGAGGAACGGTGCACTCTGGCCCAGATACTGTGCTTTTCTCATGTTCTTTACAACCCGCAGACCAGAAGATTCCCTATTGTGCTTACGCCACCAGGGCCCTGGGTTTCAAGCACAAAACTGGCCACAGCGAGGTAGCTGCAGTTTATTTTCATACCCCAAAGGCACCTGGAATGCCAGTGAGACAGAACCATTCATTTCCCTGGAAAGGGTGCTGAAGCCAGGGAGCCAAGTGATCTGTCTTGGCAGGTCCCATCCTCACAGAGTCCAGCAAGTTAACATCCACTGGCTTGAAATTCTCACTGCCAGCACAGCTGTCTGAGGTTGACCTGGGATGTTCGAACTTGGTGGGGGGAGTGGTGTCTGCCATCGCTGAGGCTTGAGTAGGCAGCTTTACCCTCACAGTGTAAACAAAGCCTCTGGGAAGTTCAAACTGGGCAGAGTCCGCTGCAGCTCAGCAAGGCTGCTGTGACCAGACTGCTTCTCTAGATTCCTCCTCTCTGGGCAGGGCATCTCTGAAAAAAAAGGCAGCAGCCCCAGTCAGGGGCTTGTAGATAAAACTCCCATCTCCCTGGGACAGAACACCTGGGGGAAGGGGGGTGGCTTCATCAGACTTATACGTCCCTGCCTGACAGCTCTGAAAAGAGCAGCAGATCTCCCAGCATAGCATTCGAGCTCTGCTAAGAGTCAGACTGCCTCCTCAAGTGGGTCCCTGGCACCCGTGTCTCCTGTTTGGAAGACACCTCCCAGTAGGGACTGACAGGCACCTCATACAGAAGAACTCTGGATGGCCTCTGGCAGGTGCCCCTCTAGGATGAAGCTTCCAGAAGAAGGAACAAATGAAAATGTTATAGCCTTTCTCATAAAGCTACAGGAAATCCTTATTAAGAACATCGACTTAAACCCAGAATCCCCTAAGGAACAAGTAGTCCTAAAGGATCATTTATTTACCAAAGCCACCCCAAATATTAGGAAAAGTTACAAAAGTCAGCCTTGGGACCCAGTGCCCCTATGCCAGAAATCCTCAAATTAGTTGCCTCAGTCTTCTATAACCCTGATCAGGATGAAGATGATGAAGAGGTCAGGGCTGAGGAGAGAAAGAAATGCAAGCACAAATGGCTGCCTTACAATCCTACCAGCTGCCTCCAGAGTGCCCTAAGGACACTCTTCCAGGTAATTGTTGTTATTGTAGAAGACTGGGCCATTGGAGAAAGAATTGTCAAAATGGGGAAAAACCTCACACAGCCCCACATAGGAAGCCAAATGTCTTCCTGGTTGGACCCCCATCCAGTAATGGCCTTGAGCTAAAGGGGCCCTCTGTTCTAGTCAGCTTCCAAATCAGACATCATAATTAAAGGAATAGAGCCAGGGGCAAATCTGGAAGTGGCGGATAGAACTACAAATTTCCTTTTAAATACAAGGGCCATGTACTTTGTGCTGAACTTTTTCTTTGGGCAACTTATTTTCCAAATCCTGCCAGAAAATGGGGGCAAGTGTCACCCTCTCCCTCAAAATATTCAAACCCTATTACATTGCTTATAGATCCAGTTTCTGTTCTCCCACCTGCTCCTGGCAATGTTCAAAAGCCTCATGACAGTTTTGATTAGGTATACTTTCCAAAATTGGTACTTGCTTAATATTTAATCAGCCTCCAAAATTATTTTTCCCCCAATAGCCACATTTCTCCTGAAAAAGCTGATGGTTCTATGACAGGACTCTAGAGACAGCCCACACTTATTCAGACAAGCCCTAGCAAAAAAAAAAAAAAAAAAAAAAAAAA
>NW_012098999.1:1009968-1032612 GCF_000951045.1 Mandrillus leucophaeus | reverse complement strand
AAAAAAAAAAAAAAAAAAAAAAAAAAAAAAAAAAAAAAAAAAATCTAACAACAATATGTCTTGAAGGGGGACAATTTCAACCTAATGATGATATCTCTTAAAGGGGGACAACTTCTATAGTTTATAGATGACATACACATCTGCTCTCCCTTCACAGAACCCAACAGCTATCAAAGTTCCTGGCATCTTAAGTTGGATCCAATGATCCCAAATAAAACCTTGGAAAGGTTGCAAAGAACCAATAAAAGGACCAAAATCCGAGTATTCTTATGAGTGACTGAAGAATTTAAAATTTATCAAGTGAAAAGATAAGTAATTCCTTCATTTTTTTTTTTCAAACTAATTCTACCTCAATATAAGGCAGCCCCAATACTGGGGATCTGATTAATGGTGACATTGCTCATTCTTAAACTCGGTACAACACCAACATTCCCCAGTGGGCCTGTACCATCGCCCCTCCATATATTTTTATATAGACCTAAACAAATGTAAACTGCTCTGTGAAGGAAGTTATAAAAGAACTTTTGCAATTTCTTCACTTTGCAAACTTCTTTATTTGCATGAATAACACGCAACATGTAGAGGAACATGCTCAAGGGCTTCTGGCACCACAAGAATAGGTGTAACCATCATTAACATTACAAATTCCCAACAAGAATGACCTCTTGGCCTTATACTAGCTTATAGTAGTTAAGGTGAGGTTTTATTGGTTTTCTTTTTCTTCTTTGTTTATTTGTTTATGCAAATAGTGTCAGGTTAAAATAATGGGTTATAAGATAGTATTTGGAAGCCTCATGGTAACTTCAAACCAAAGAAGATACAATGAAACACACACACACACACACACACACACACACACAGAGCAAGAAATTAAATTATTTCATCAGAGAAAAATCATCTTTTCTGGAGAAAGAGGGAAATGAAAGAAAGGAAAAAGAGAAGAAAAAGAATCAGAAAACAATGAATGAAATGGCAGAAATAAATCCTTACTTATTAATAAAAACATTGGGTATAAATGGAATAAACAGCCTAACCAAAAGACATACGCTGGCTGAATGGCTGAAACAAACTAAACCCATTCATCTGTCACCTACAAAAAACACACTCTACCCATAAAGTCACAAATAGAATAAAAATAAAAGGATGAAGAAATATATTCCATGCCAATGAAAACAACAAAAGAGCAGGAATTGCTATAGTTATATCAGATAAAATAGCTTTGAAGACTATGAGAAGGGAAAACAACTATAAGAAGAGACAAAGAAGGTCATTATACAATGATAAAGGGTCAATTCATCAAGAGAATATGAACATTTAAAATAGATATGCACCCAACACTGGAGCACCGAAATAGATAAAGGAAATATTAGAGCTAAAGAAAGAGATAGGTCACAGTAATAGCTGGGTATTTCAACATCCTACTTTTAGTATTGTAGAGATTTTCCAGAAAGAAAGTCAACTAACAAACATCAGACTTAATTGGCACTATAGAACAAATAGAGCTAATTTATATTTATAGAACATTTTATCCAATGGGTGTAGAATATGCATTTTTTTTTTCTCAGCACATAGATCATTTTGAAGTATAGACCATACATTAGGCCACAAAAAAGTCTTAAAACATTCAAAAAATTGAAATAATGTCAAGCATCTCTGACCACAATATAATAAAATTCGAAATTAATAATAATAGGAATTTTGGCACTAATACAAGTATATGGAAATTAAACAAAATCGTCTTTAATAACCAGTGGGTCAATAAAGAAATTTTTTTAAAATTGAAATTTTTATGAAACAAATGATAATGGAAACACACTATACCACAATTTATGAGATATAGCCAAAGTGGCACTCAGAGAGAAGTTTATAGCTAAAAGAGCCTACGTCAAAAAAGATACAAATTTTAATAAGTAAACAATCTAATAATGCATCTGAAAGTATTAGAAAAGCAAGGGCAAATCAAACACAAAAGTAGTAGATGAAAAAAAAAGATTGGAACAGAAATAAATGAATTTGAAATGAAGAAAACAATACTGCAAGACCAATGAAGCCAATGTTGTTTTCCTGAAAAGTTAAAATTGAAAAGCTTTTAGCCAGACTAACAATAAGAAGAGAAAGTACAAACAAATAAAATCAGAAATTTAAAAAAGACATTACTATTGATACTGCAGAAATTCAAAGGATCATTAGTGGCAACTATGAGGAACTACATGCCAGTAAATTGGAAAATCTAGAAGATATGGACATGTTCTTAGACACATACAACTTACTAAGATTGAACCAGGAAGAAATTTGAAACCTGAAATGACCAATAACAAGTAATAAGATCAAAGCTATAATAAAAAGGCTTGCAGTAAATAAAACCTGGGACCTGATGGCTTCACTGCTGAATTATATGAAACATTTAAAGACGAACTAATACCAATGCTACTCAACCTATTCTGAACCTAGAATATAAAGCAATACTTTCAGCTTCATTCTACAAGGCCAGTATTATGTTGATACCAAAACAATCAAAGACAAATAATAAAATAAACTACAGGTTCATCAGATATGATGAATATTGACGCAAGAATTCTCAACCAACTAAAAGTGAACAGAATTCAACAACACATTAGAAAGATCCTTCATTATAACCAAGTGAGTTTTATTTCTGGGAAGCAAGAATGGTTCAACATATGCAAATCAATCAGTGTGATACATCATATCTACGGAATGATTATTTAAATAAAACCATATGATTATTTAAATTGATAGTGAAAAAGTATTTGATAAAATTCAACATCTCTTCGTGATAAAAACCCTCCAAAAGCTGGGGATAGAAAGAGCATACCCAAACATAATAAAAGCCATACATGACAGACCCATAGCTGAATGAGGAAAAACTGAAAGCCCTTTCTCTGTTAAAGCAAACTAAATATGGCCTGAGAAGGATGTTGCATTTCTATATTTGAGTCACTGTGTCTGAACTGCAACCTAACATAATAGGTAGACAAGATTAAAGACATAACTTAGGAGTATGCACCTGTAACAATCACTGAGTCTTGGCCGGTCCCAGCAGAAATACTTCAACCAGTCATACACAGCTGAGTGTTCAAACTGTGCTCCAATAAGGCAAAAGCCGAGCTGTAACCAATACAGCTGTTTCTGTACCTCACTTTCCATTTCTGCATCTCACCTTATTTTCTTGTCTATAAATTTGTTCTGACCATGAAGCACTCCTGGAGTCTCTCTGAATCTCCTGTGATTCTAGGGGATGCCCAATTTGTCAATTGTTCATTGTTCATTTAAACTCTTTTAAATTTTTCATTGTTCATTTAAACTCTTTTAAATTTAACTTGGTTGAAGTTTTTCTTTTAACATCTCTGAGATCTGGAACATGACCAGGATGCCCACTGTCATCACTGTTATTCCACCTAGTACTGGAAGCCCTAGCCAGAGCAATTAGGCAAGAGAAAGACAAAAAGCATATGCAAATTGGAAACAAAGAAGTCAAATAATCCTTGTTTGCTGATTATTTGATCTTATATTTGGAAAAATCTAAATTCTTGACACAAGAAAGCAACTACACTAACAAGTTTACATAATAACCAACTAAAAACAGGATGACAGAATATATTCCACACATATTTGCTATGCTAATTTCAGATAAAAGATACTTTAAAGCAACAAAATTCAAAAAACGGACATTACATAAAAAAAAAACATTCAATTCAACAAAAAGACAAACTGCCCTATATGATAAACAACTTCAGCAAAGTTTCAGGATGCAAAATCAATGTACGCAAATCCTAGCAATTCTATACACCAACCATATCTAAGCTGAATGCCAAATCAAGAACACAATTCCATTCACAATAGCCAAAAGAAGAAAACATTTCTAGGTATATAGTTAACCAGGGAGGCAAAAGATCTCTAAAATGAGAATTACATAACTCTACTCAAATAAATCAGAGGTGACACAAACAAATGAAAAAACCTTTGCATGTTTATTGATAACAAGAGTCAACTTTGTTAAAATACCCATAATACCCATACTGCCCAAAGTAATTTGCAAATTCAATGCTAGTTCTGTCAAACTACCCATGACATTCTTTGCAGAATTAGAAAAAAAAGATTTTTAAAATTCACATGGAGCCCAAAGAGAACTTGAATTGCCAAAGCAATTATAAACAAAAGGAAAAGAGCTGGAGGTGTCATGTAACCTAATATCAAACTATACTATGATGTTATAGTAAACAAAACAGCATGCACAGTATTTGGTTAAAAAAAGACACATAGACCAAGGAAACAGAATACAGAGTCCAGAAATAATGCCACATACCTACAACCATCTGATAGTCAACAAGGTTGACAAAAAAAAAAAAAAGCAATAGGAAGAGGAATTTCTACTTTATAAATGGTGCTGGAATAACTGGCTAGCCTGTGCATAAGAGTGAAACTGGACCCCTTCCTTACACTATGTACAAAAATTAACCCAAGTTGGATTGAAGATCTAAGTGTAAAACCTAAAACTATGAAGAAATTGAAAAATAACCTAGGCAATACCATTCCAGACATAGGACCTGATATTTTGTGATGATGATTCCAAAAGCAATTGTAAAAACAACAAAAATTGAAAAATGAAACTTAATTAAACTAGAGAGCTTCCACACAGCAAAAGAAACTATCAAGAGATTAAACAGACAATCTAAAGAATGGGAGAATATACTTGTAAACTATGCATCTGACAAAGGTCTAATATCCAGAATACATAAGGAACTTAAACAATTCAACAAGCAAAAAACAAGCAGCCCCATTAGAAAGTGGGCAAAACATATGAACAGACACTACTCAAAAACAAAAGACAAACATATGGCAAATCAGCATATCAAAAATGCTCAACATCACTAATCTTTAAAGAAATGCCAATTAAAACCACAATGGGATATCATTTTACATCAATCAGAATGGCTATTATTAAGAAGTCAAAAATAATAGACGCTGGTGAGGTGGTGAAGAAAAGGAAATGTTTATGCACTGCTGATGGGAATGTAAATTAGTTCAGCTATTGTGGAAAGCTGTTTGGCAATTTCTTAAAGAGCTCAAAGGAGAATTGCCATTCAACCCAGCAATTGTCTTATTAGTTATATACTCAAAGGAATATGCTGTTCTGCCATAAAAACACATGTACATGTACGTTTATTGTAGCAACATTTAAAATAACAAAAATATGGAATCAGTCTAAATGCCCATGAAAGGTGGACTGAATATTGCTGTGACTCAGAAAATAGGATGCCTGAGGACAGATATAGAGACAGGGTACAGTCAGTCAGTGGAGTGTTCATAACGCACACATGAATAAAGGAAATGTACTAAATGTACACCATGGAATACTATACAGTGATAAAAAGAATGAGATTGTGTCTTTTGCAGATATGTCGATGAAGCTGGAGTTCATTCTCTTAAGTGAACTAGCATGTAAACAGAAAATCAAATACCACATGTTCTCACTTATAATTGGGAGCTAAACACTGAATACATATGGACACAAAGAAAGGAACAAAGGACACTGATACCTACTTGATGGTGGAGGGAAGGAGTAGGGTGAGGATTAAAAAACTACCTTTCTTATACTATACTTATTACCTGGGTGGCAAAATAATGTGTACAACAAACTCTTGTGATACAATTTACCTGTGTAACACACCTGTACCTGTACCCCTCAAGCTGAAGTAGAAGTTTAAAAAGGACTTGAAAGTGAAAATAACTCTTTGATCTATTGTCTCCAAAATGAATATTGTTTTAGTAGGAATCAAAGCAACATTACACTCTGTACATCTCCATCAGAGCTCTTGGGTGATCAGGTGCATTGACAATAAGAAGCAACATTTTGAAAGGAGTCTTTGTTTTCTGAGAAGACGGTGTCAACAGTGGCCTCAAAATATTCAGTGAACCATGCTGTAAACAGATGTGCTGTCATCAGGGCTTCATTGTTCCATTTATAGAGCACAGGCAGAGTCAATTTAGCATAATTCTCAAAGGTCCTAAGTTTTTTAAAATGGTAAATGAGCATTGATGTTACCTGAAAGTCCCCAGCTGCATTAGTTCATAACGAGAAAGTCAACCTGTGCTTTGAAGCTTTAAAGCTGGATATTAGCTTCTAACCTAACTATAAAAGTACTAGGTAGCATTTTTTAATCAATATAAGGCTATTTTGTCTACTTTGAAAATCTGTTGTTTACTTCAACTGTATTTATCATTTATCTTAGCTAGATCTTCTGGAGAACATGCAGCTTTTACACAAAATCCTTCCTGCTTCATCTTGCACTTTTATGTTTTGGAGATGGCTTCTTTTTTAAACATCTTAATCCAACCTCTGCCAGTTTAAACTTTTCTTCTGCAGCTCCCTTACCTCTCTCAGTCTTCATAGAAGTAAAGAGATTTAAAGCCATGCTCTGGATTAGGCTTGGGTTTAAGGGAATGTTGTGGTTGGTTTAATCTTCTATCCAGACCACTAAAGCTTTCTCCGTATCAACGATAAGGCTATTTCACTTTCTTATCATTTGTTTAGTCAGTGGAAAGCACTTTAGATTTCCATCAGGACCTTTTGCTTTGTCTTCACTTCTTGGCTAACTGCAAAAGAGGCCCAGCTTTTGGCCAATCTTGACTTCTAGCCATGTCTTCTTTACTGGTCCTAAATATTTCTAGCTTTTGACTTAAAGTGAGAGATGTGCAAATATTTCTTTCAGCTGAATATATTCAGGCCACTGTAGGGTTATTAAGTGGCCTCATTTCAATATTGCTGTGACTCAGAAAATAGGGATGCCTGAGGACAGGTACAGAGATAGGGTACAGCCAGTCAGTGGAGTGTTCATAACACACACAATGTTTATCAATTAAATGCAGCATCTTGTTAGGGGGTGGTTTATGGCCCCCCAAACAATTACAATAGTAACAGCAAAGATCACTGATTACAGGCCATCATAAAATATAATAATAATAAAAAGTTTGAAATATTGCAAGAATTACCAAAATGTGACACAGAGATATAAAGTGAATGTGTACTGGTAAAATATTGGCACAATAATTTTAACTCACATAAATCAGACATTTGCTCAACTTTAACTTGGTTTTTTACGTTAAACAATAACATCTTATAAGTTTTTTTTTTTTTTTTTTTTTTAGTTTCACATCTAAATAACTCTTTAGATGCCTGGTTTTTAAACATTCAGTACTAAAATACACATAATGTCTTTATAGACACAAAAATTTATAGATTCAGAGAGAGGCAGATTATGATGACCAAGTAGAAGGCTCCACTGATCATCCTTACACAAGAACACCAAATTTGACAACAACAAAAATAGCACCTTCGTAAGAATAAAATTTAAGTGGTCTCTCACAGTACCTGGTTTTAACTTCATATGACTGAAAGAAGCACTGAATAGGGTCTTCAGTGACCCAGGGAAAAGACAGGGTCGAATTGCTAATGCCACTCTTTCCACATCTCCCAGTGTTGGCCATGTGGCTTGAAGAGAAAGTCTGTGGGCTTGGTAGGACACTAAAGCTAATTGTGAGACATTGTGCTGAACTAAGTGCTGCCTCATCACAGTAGAAGGCAAAGCTGGGATGAATTCAGCTGATGCTCACCATGGAGAAAGTATTCCAACCAGTCTTAACCAGAGGGGAATCACTCATCCCATTTATCGGAACTTTACTTTTGGCAAGCCTTGTCACCACAGGCTAGAGTGCTGTGTGTCTCTAAAGAAACATGAAAGGTAGTCTAGGCCACAAGGACTACAACTACTAGAGAAGTCACAGTGTAGGACTAGACTCAGAGCCAGGAAACTTTGGGAAAGGTGACCTAGTGAGACACCAGCCAAAGCAACTAAGAAAGTGATTGTACCATCCCTTCCCCAACCAAAGATAGCACAGTTTTTGGCTCCAATAGTGTCCCCTTTATTCTACTTGAGGAGGGAAGAGGAAAGAGTAAAAACTATATTGTCATGCATCTTGGATACCAGTTGAGCCACAGTAGGATAGGGCAGCAATCAAATGTGTGATGTTCCTTTTCCAGGCCCTAGCTCCAGGATGACATTTCTAGGCACGTCCTGGACCAGAAGAGAACCCACTTCCTTGAAGGAAAAGATCCAGTCCAGGCAAGAAAACATCACTTGTCGACTAATGAGCCACTGAGCCCTGAATAACCAGCAGTAATACTCAGATAGTACACCATGGGCCTTGGGTGAGCCTCTCAGACTTACTGGCTTCAGGAGAGACTCAGTACCTTCCCCAGCTGTGGCAGCTGTAGTTAGAGATTCCATCCCACTGAGAACTACATAGGGCAACATAAAGGGGACTTCCTTTTGCATCGTAGGTACCAGGTTGGCCATGGGGTGGGGGAGGGCACTATGTGGGCAGTTGGGGTGATCTATTCCAGGCTTTGACTTTTGGGTGACATTTCTGGGCTTCCCCTGTGCCAGAGTGGAGCCCACTGCCTGAAAGATGAGTCCCAGGCCAGGCAGCAATCACCATCAGCTGACTAAAAAAACCATTTGACCTTAAGTGAACATTGGCGGTAGCCTGGCAGTACTGCCTGTGGGCCTGTGGTGGTGGTGGACATGCAGCGAGGCTCCTCTGCCTGTGGAAAGCTTAGAGAAGAGCCGGGAAAACTGCATCTTCTGGTTTGACTGCCAGCTCAGCTTCAGTACAATAGAACACCAGGTAGACTTCTTTAGTCCCTTGCTCCCAAACAGCCGCTCTAGACCCTTTCAGAGCACGATGGAACTCACAACCCTGAATGGAAAATCACAAGCCTGATTGGCTTTGTCATGTGTTAATTGTAGAGACCCAGGACTTTCAGTGAACATAAGCTGCAGCTGAGTAATGGTTACAGTGGGCCTTGGGTCAGACCCAGTGCTCTGCTGGCTTTAGGTCTGACCCGGTGCAGACCCAGTGGTGAAGGCCATAGGTGTGCATTTGTCCCCCCAGCTCAAGACAGCTCAGAAAAGAGAAAGTGACTCTATTTGTTTGGGCCAAACAGGATCTAGAAAATATACCCAAAAGGAAAAATCTAAGAGTTGTCCTTAAAAAGAAAGCAGAAAAAGAGATGGGGTATAAAGTGTATTTAATGGAGTTATAGTAGAGAACTCGCGAAATCTAGAGAAAAATATTAATATCCAAGTACAAGAAGGTTATAGAATACCAAGCAGAATTAGCCCAAAGACTATCTCAGGGCATTTAATAATCAAACTCCCAGAGGTCAAGTTTAAAGAAAGGATTCTAAAAGCAGCAAAAGAAAAAAATAACATACAATGGAACTCCAATACAACTGGGTAGTAGAATTTTCAGTGGAAACCTTACAGACCAGGAGAGAGAGACGTGAGATATTTAAAGTACTGAATGAAAAAACAACAACAAAAAAGCTTTTACACTAGAATAATACATCTCATAAAATATCTTTAAAATGTAAAGAAGGAACAGACTCTTCAAACAATCAAATGTTGATGGATTTCATCAAAACTAGACCTATTGTACAAGAAATCCTAAAGGAAGTATTTAAGTCAGAAGGAAAAGGAGGACATTACTGATCAAGAAGAAATCATCTGAAAGTACAAAATTCACATGTAATAGTAAGTACACAGAAAAACACAGATTATTACAGCACTGTAACTGTGATGTGAAAACTAGTATTATCTTAAGTAGAAAGAAAAATGATAAACCAATCAAAAATAATAACTAAAACAACTTTTAAAGATATCAACAGTACAGCAAGATACAAATGGAAAAGACAAAAATTAAAAAGAAGGTGGATAAAGGAAAGATGTAGAGCTTTTATTAGGTTTTTTTGCTTGTTCATTTGTTTGCTTACACAAACAGTGTTAAGTTGTTATCAGATAAAAATAGTTGCATATAAGAGAGTATTTTGAAGCCTCATGGTAATCTAAAACCAAAAGACATATGACAGATACACAAATAAAAAGCAGAAAATTAGATCATACCACTAGGGAAAATCCTCATTGGCAAAATAAGAAGAAAGGAAGTGAAGAAGAAAGAGAAGACCAAAAAACAACCAGAAAACAAATAAGAAAATGGCAGGAGTAGATTCTAACTTATCAATAATAACGTTGAACATAAATGGACTAAGCTCTCCAATTAAAAGTCATAGACTGGCTTAATAAATATAAAAACAATATCAATTGATTTTTCTCTTACAAGAAACACATTTCACCTATAAAGACACACCTAGACTGACAATAAAGGGACAGAAAAATATTTCATGCATACGGAAAACAGAAAAAGCAGGTGTCACTATACTTATATCAGACAAAACAGCTTCAAGACAAAGACTGTAAGAGACAAATAAGTCATTATATAATGATAAAGGGGTCAATTCAGCAAGGGATATTGCAATTTTAAGTATATATATGCCCAACATTTAGACACCCAGATGTATAAAGCCAATACCATTAGAGCTTCAGAGAGAAATAGATCCCAATACAACAATAGCTAAAAACTTCAAAATCCCACTTTCACTCTTTAGCAGATTCTCCAAACAGAATATAAGCAAATAAATATTCAACTTAATAGTAACTGTAGAACAAATAGACCTCATAGAACTTTTCAGAACATTTTATCCAATGGCTGCAGAATACATATTTTTTTCCTTCAGCACATTGATCATTCACAAGAATGACAATACATTAGGTAACAGAACCAATCTTAAAACATTCAAAAAACTGAAATAATATCAAGCATCTTCTCTGACCACAATGGAATAAAAACTACAATCAATAACAAAAGGAATTTCAAAAATTATACAAATACATAGAAATTAAACAATATGTTCCTGAATGACAAGTGAGTCAACAAATAAAATAAGAAGAAAATTGAAAATTTTCTTGAAACAAATGATAATGGAAACACAACATACCCAAACCTATGGAATACAACAAAAGCAGTACTATGAGAGCAGTTTATGGCAATATGTACCTACATCAAAAAAAGAAGAAAAAAATAAAATAACCTAACAATGCATGTTAAAGAACTAGAAAAGCAAGACAAACCAACCTAAAATTAGAAGAACAAAAATAAAAATCAGAGCAGAAATAAATGAATTTGAAATAAAGAAAACAACGCAAAAAATCAACAAAGCAAAAAAAGTTGTTTTTTTGAAAACTTCACCAAAACTGATGAACCCTGAGCCAGGCTAAGAAAAAAAGGAGAAAACCCAATTAAAGTCAGTGATGAAAAAAAGACATTACTGATGCTACAGAAATTCAAATAATCATTAGTGGATACTATGAACAACTACATGACCTATATTACAAGAAATTGGAAAATCTAGATGAAATTGATAAATTCTTAGACATACGTAACCTACCATTATTGAACCAGAAAGAAATCTAAAACTTGAACAGACTAATAACAAGTAATGTAATTGAAATGGTAGTAAAATTTCTCTCAGCAATGAAAAAGTGAGGACCTAATGGCTTCACTACTGAATGCTACCAAACAATTAAAAAACTAATGACAATCCTGCTCAATCTATTCTGAAAAATAAAGGTGGAGAGAGTACTTCCAAACTGTATTACCTTAATACCAAAACCAGACAGAGACATATCAAAGAAATAAAACTATAGGCCAATATAACTGATGAATATTAATGCAAATATCCTCAAAAATACTAGCAAACAAATTTCAACAATACATTAAAAAGATCATTCATAATTACCAAGTAGGATTTATCCCGGGCATGGGAGAACGGTCCAGTGTATACAAATCAGTTAATGTAATACATCATATCAACATAATAAAGAGCAACAATTATAAGATCATTTCAATTTATGCTGGAAAACTAATACAATTCAATATCCCATTGTGATTAAAACCCTGAAATAACTGGGTATAGAAAAAAGATACCTCAATATAATAAAAGTCATATACAACGGACCCACAGCTAGTATCATACTGAATGGGGAGAAACAAATTCTTTCACATAAGGTTAGGAAATGACAAGGAAGCCCACCGTCACCACTATTTTGCAACATAGTATTGGAAGTCCTAGCTAGAGTAATCAGACAAGAGAAAGAATTAAAGAGCATCCGAAATCCAAAGGGAGAAGTCAAACTATCCTTGTTTTCTGATGATATGAGCTTATATTTGAAAAAAAAAAAAAAAAAAAAAAAAAAAAAACTATAAAATCCACCAAAAAGCTATTAGATCTGATGAACAAATTGAGTTAAGTTGCAGGATCCAAAATCAACAAACAAAAATAAGTAATATTTCTACATGCCAACAGTGAACCATCTAAAAAAGAAATAAAAAATGCAATCCCATTTACAACAGCTATGAATAAAATATCTATGAATTAACTTGACCAAATAGGTGAAAATAACTCTACAATGAAATCTATAAGCATTTGATAGGGTTTGGCTGTGTCCCCACTCAAATCTCATCTTGAATCCCCAGGTGTTGTGGGAGGGACTGGATGGGAGGTAATTGAATCATAGGGTAGGTCTTTCCTGTGCTGTTCTCTTGATAGTGTATAAGTCTAGTGAGACCCGATGGTTTTAAAAAGGAGAGTTTCCCTGCACAAGCTCTCTTCTCTTCTCTGCCATCATGTAAGACATGCTTTCCAACTTCCACCATGATTGTGAGGCCTCCCCAGCCACGTGGAAATGTAAGTCCATTGAAGCTCCTTCTTTTGTAAATTGCCCAGTCTCTAATACGTCTTTATTGGCAGTGTGAAAACAAACTAATACAGCATTGATGCAAGAAATTGAAGAGGACACAAAAATATGTAAAGATATTTCATGCTCATGGATTGGAAGAATCCATATTGTTAAAATGTTCATACTACCCAATGCAATCCACAGATTCAATGCAATCCCTATCAAAATCTGAATGGCATTCTTTACTGAAATAGAAAAAAATAATTCTAAAATGTGTATGGAACCAGAATAACAAAAGCTCTCCTGAGTAGAAAGAACAAAACTAGATAAATTACTTTATCTGACTTTATACTAAAGCGCTAAAATAACGAGAACAGCATGGTACTGGCATAGAAACAGACACATAGATCACTGGAACATAATCACAACTCAGAGATAAACACTATACATCTACAGTGAGCTCATTTTGACAAAAGTGCCAAGAACATGCTTTGGGGAAAGGCTAGTCTCTTCAATAAATCGTGCTGGAAAAACTGGATATCCATATGCAAAGAATGACACTAGACTTCTATCTCTTTCCATATAAGAATCAAATCAAAATGGATTACAAACATAAAACTAAGACCTCAAACTATGAAACTCCAGAAGGCCCTGTATGCTCTGAATCAGCGTTCAATGTATAGTACTATTTCTCCCATAGCCAGGATTCATGGGTCCAGGAATCAAGGGGTGGAAGAGGAAGTGGCATCACCCCTTGTGTTTCACTAGCAAAATATTTCCTTCCTGTTCCCATGACATTATGTTCTGCTGGTTTGGAGGTCTTAGTTCCAGAGGGAGAAGCGCTGCCACCAGGAAACACAACCACAATTCCATTAAACTGTGAATTGAGATTGCCACCTGGACACTTTGGGCTGCTCCTACCTTTAAGTCGACAGGCTAAGAAGGGACTTACAGTGCTCGTGGGGGTGATCGACTTGGACTATCAAGATGAAATCAATCTACTACTTCACAACAGAGGCAAGGAAGAGTATGCAGGGAATACAGGAGATCCATTAGGTCATCTCTTAGTGTTACTATGCCTTGTGATTAGGGTCAATGGAAAATTACAACAGCCCAATCTGGGCAGAACTACAAATGGCTTAGACACCTCAGGAATGAAGATTTGGGTCACTCCACCAGGAAACAAACAAACAAACAAAAAACCAAACAAACAAACAAAAAAGAACATGACATACTGAGGTGCTTGCTGAAGGCAATGGAAATACAGAATGCATACTAGAAAAGGTAGTCTTCCATACCAGCTATGACCACATGACCAGCTTCAGAAATGAGGACTGTAATTATCATAAGTATTTCTTCTTTCTTTTTCTGAAAATATGTCTGTGCATCTATACACTTGTACTAAGAAAATATCTTTATTTTATTTCCTTCCCTTTTATCATGTGACATAAGATTTGTTGACTTAATATCAGCATTTAAGTATTGTTAACCCTATGTTATAATATTTGGGTGGGATATTGGTGCATTTCCAGTTGTAGGAAGGATAGTTGTACTATGTTAAGTGTAATTATGACCTTATTATTGTCTTTATTTGAAGATTATGTATGCTCTCAGGAGATGTGTGTGGGTTCAAGTTGACAAGGGGCAGACTTGTGATGGTTAATACTGAGTGTCAACTTGATTGGATTGAAATTATTGATCCTGGGTGTGTCTGTGAGGGTGTTTCCAGAAGAGATTAACATTTGAGTCAGTGGGCTGGGGAAGGTAGATCCACCCTTAATCTGGGTGAGTACAATCTAATTAGCTGCCGGGAATATAAAGCAGGCAGAAAAACTTGAAATGGAGAGATTTGCCTAGCCTCCCAGGCTACACCTTTCTCTATAGAACCCTGACTAATACAGCCACCTTGACTGGTGTCTCAGTAGGTCACATGCCACTGCCTTCCACTGTCTCTGGGCCTACTTCAGCACTAGGACTCTCCAAGGAATTGTACTCCTTTAGTCCTAGAGTGTCTTTTAAGTTCATTTAGTGCCCAGAGCACTCTAGCTCCTGATGGTGAGGCTCGCAGTAATTCAAGTTCTGACCGCTGGGATTGGCAATTCTCCTCTGGCAAGAGGTAGTTTAAATGCTCTCTTTGTGGGTGGGCATAAGCTGAGTTTAGTCCAGTTTTCCTTTCTGCTATAAATGAACAGCACTAAGTTCAATGCCTCACAATTGATGAGCTCATCCTCCTCAGTACACAGAAATGCTCTCTGCAGCATGATGCTCCTGCTGGGTGATGGGGGAGGGTTGGTGCTGAGGATTCAAAATGTGTTTTTTTTCCTACCTCTTCAGTGCCTCTTTCAGTAATATGAAATTAGAACCAAATACAGTGAGTGTTCACCTGATTTTTGGTTCTTATGAAGGTGTCTTTTATATGTAGATAGTTGTCAAATTGGTGTCCTTGCAGAGGGGCTGATGGGTGGAGTCTTCTATTTTGCCATTTTGCTCCACCTCCTCTTCCAATAACTGTATTTTCTATGTTCAGTTATTCACAATACTGAGAAGGAAGAAGGTGAGAAAAGACTAAAAGAAAAAATAATCACTGTTTTTTAAATGATAATAAATTAAAGAAGATATATATTAAATGGAGATACACACCACATTCATGAATTCAAAGACTCAGAAGAGTTAGATGTCTATCCTTCCAAATATCTAAGTAGGTTTAATGCAATTCTGGTAGAAACTGCAGCAGGATTTTTGTAGATGTAGACAAAATTATTCTAAAATATATTGGAAATGCAAAGAAATTAGAATATTTAAAATGAGTTTGAATAAAAAGAATAGATTCGTAGGAATTCATCTAATGAATTTTAAGACCTGTTATATAGGTACAATGATAGAAACTGTGTGTCATCACTGGAGGATAAAACATACAACATCAATGGAACAGAATACAAAATTCGGAAACAGATCACCACAAAATAAGCCAATGTCAATATGTCACATTGTGTGTGATCCTATGTATATAACATTCTCAATATGACAAAATTATAGAGATAGTGGACAAATTACAGGTTGTGTAGATTTTGGAGGTAGTATGAAGGACTTGGGTTCAATTGTTACAAAGTGGTATCATGACATGTCTTTGGGTTGATAGAATAATTCAATATTTTGATTGTCGTGGAAGTTACACACATGCATGCATGCGTTAAATTAACGTAGGACTATAAACATAAATTGTACCAATGTTCACATCCTGGTTGTGATATTACACTATAACTATGCAAGATGTAACAATGTGGGGAAACTTGATGAACGGTACATGGGGTTTCTCTGTACTATCTTGGCAAATTACCGTGAACTTATAATTATTTAAAAATTAAAAAGAAATACTTGCATCAAAAAGACTTCAAAAAATAACAATGCTAAAATGCAGATAAATGCAGATTAAATCAATAGAAATAAAGCCATATACGTTACAAGAGAATTTCATTTTGCTCTGCACAAAAATCAAACATTAAACAGGGGGCTCAGTCCTGTCCTTATCAAAACGAGATAAGCTGCGCAAGGTAGCATTAGTAGTTTTCTTGTAAATACTGAAGATATGCTTACTGATCTCAGAAGGCAGGATTTTGCTTAGAAATAAATCTTTTGTGGCTTTGTTTTCACCATGGCCATTAGCTAAATATTAACGTGCACCCCTTATAAACTGTTATTCTTTAATCCTTTTAAAAGTTCAGCTTGCTTGGTTCTATATGTATATTTCCTGTGATAAATAAATATAACAAAACTATTAACCATAGCCAAGTAAAATGCATTAAAGTTTGTATAGTCAACACCTCTTAATTTTTAAAATGCACTTGCATTTTTTAATATATTGAGGTTCTCGATTCACATAAGTTGATGGGAAAAATGTTCTTTATTAGTTGATTTATAACTTTGCTGCAGCCTTCAGAATCTTAACTGTAAATGAATAGTGAGCCACCCTTGCAGTATATCTGAGCTCAGTATGACATATTTCTGTAATCCTTTCTTTACTGATTAAGATGTGATTCTCCAATTGTATAATCTACTGAGGAGCTCAAGAATCAGTATAAACATTAACGCCAGACTCTATAATCTATGTTTCCTTCCTCTAATAGTAAAATCTTTAAAAATTTTTCTGCTTCCACAGCTGCCACAAATACATTGAATTCTTTTTAATATCCATTAAAGTGAATCTTCTGTATCTGAATATTTTTATTTGAATGTTAATATCAGTGTATGGAAGTTGTGTATATTAAAAAATTCATATTCCTGGCAGGGCATGGTGGCTCATGCCTGTAATCCCAGCACTTTGGGAGGCTGAGGCGGGCAGATCACGAAGTCAAGAGATTGAGACTATCCTGGAAAACATGGCGAAACCTCATCTCTACTACAAATACAAAAATTAGCTGGACGTGGTGGTACGTGCCTGTAATCCCAGCTACTCGGGAGGCTGAGGTAGGAGAATCATTTGTACCCAGGAGGCGGAGGTTGCCATGAGCCAAGATCGCACAACACTGCACTCCAGCGTGGAGACAGAGCAAGACTCCATCTAATGTATATATATATTAGTTATATATATATAAATATATATATATATTTCCTTGAAACAATATCTTACGTTTTAATTTTCTGAATTCATAGAAATGCTATCTTTAAAGCAATAAGAATTTGTGTTTTTCCTAAAAATGATGCAGCAAATAACAATTTGAATATAAGTTAAAAAAGAAAACCAGTTTTCAGCTTAATTTTGTACTAAAATTCTTAATTGCTGTCCAAGTATCAGAGTATTTTCTAAGATCTTTATATTTCTAGATTGCCATGATTGTAAACTAGTGGGAGGATATACCATTTTGGTGTGATATTTTGATGCAGCTATTTAATTCTAGTACACTTTAAGGAGACTTAAAATATCATAACATTCAGCTGTTTGACATTAAAAAAATTAAATTTGAAATAGAAAATCTTACCACGTCCCCTTGAGCTTTATTTGCCCTAAGATTTTCAAGGAAACTTGGGTATGGTTTACTATATGGCAAATAAAACACATATCACCATACTTGCCCATCACAGAAAGGCTTATTGCACATTTTAAGCAAATCGTCTTTTCTTATTCTCCTAGAATCTACTTGTATCTTAAATGGCTTCCCTGATTTTCCCTAAATCTATCTGAATAAAAACAGGTGGCCAAAATATTTTAAAAAGGGAAGAAAGATTGACAAAACAGGTCCCACAACTGTATGTATGTTCCTGCATCAAATTTAGTTTTAAAGATAGACGTTTACTTATGTAATAAACCTGCAAGTTCTGAACAAGTATCCCAGAATTTAAAGGAAAATGAAAAATAAAAATAAAAAAGATAAAACTGAAAAATCTACAAGCATAAAAGCAGTAAAGAAAACTAATACTTTACCTGCAAAAGAACTGGCCATGTGGTTTTAGATTTCTCAGCAACAATAAACCTTTCTTGTGTAATGACAAATTAAAAGCCATATTCAGATGGTCACAGGCTTTGTGAATGTATCACTCACATGACCTTTACACAAATAATTACTCAAAGGCATATTCTAACTGAATAAAAAGTAATTGAACATTAACAAGTCAAGAAAGGAAGAATAGTATAAAATGACAAGTGATAAATCTTTAAATCAATCAACCATATAAGATTAAATATAAATTATGCTGTCAACATGACAAAAATAAATGAATGCCAAAAATAAAATCTTGAAGAGTTACATGCTAAAACCAGTAATTGTTCCAGAATTGATTTACCCTCCCTGATTAAATGAACATAACTCAGAAAACAGAAAGATGAGGGTAGAAATAAAAGTGTTCTAAATCATTCATAATAATACGATAATGACATCTTTAGTGCTTTCCTCCCAAATAAGTTGTCAATCAGGTAATTTCTACACAAACTAATTACATTCAATCTTTAAATAATAACACATTGTGAAAAATTGAAATGAACTATTGGTGGCTCTTAATCTAATATATTCAGTGTTCTTTATTGGAATAAATAAGACAAATTAGTAATGGACAAGCCTTCACCAACTTATGATATAATTATAGATTTCAAACCAAACTTGGAGGTTACTCAGTTCATTCTCCTACATGATGTCTAGTTTTCCTCTTTACTATTACATTGTCTTAATAAAATGTATTTTGTGGTGGTTAATATTATGTATCAAACTGATTGGACTGAAAGATGTAAAGTATTGTTCCTGGGTGAGTCTTGAGGGCATTGTCAAAGGAGAGTAAGATTTGAGTAAGTGGAGTGGGAGAGGCAGACACACCCTCAATCTGGGTGGAAACCATCTAATCAGCTGCTAGTGCAACTAGGATAAAAGTGGGCAGAGGAATATGGAAGAACTAGACTGACTTAAGCTTCCAGCCTCCATCTTTCTCCCGTGCTGGGTGCTTCCTGCCCTTGAACATCAGACTTCAAGTTCTTCAGCTTTGAGACTCTTGGACCTTCAACTGCAGATTGAAGGCTGCATTGTTGGCTTTTCTACTTTTGAGGTTTTGGGACTTAGACTGGCATCCTTGCTCCTCAGCTTGCAGATGGCATATAGTGGGACTTCACCTTGTGATCGTGTGAGTCAACACTCTTTAATAAACTCCCCTTTATATATCCATCGATCCTATTAGTTCTGTCCCTCTAGAGAACCCTGGCTAACACATATTTATTTTTGAATAATTCAACTTGGTGAACAAAATGACAGTTGTAGTAATGAAATCACACTGAAAACATTACTATCTACCTGAGTCTAGTCCTTAAATTGATAGCTCTATAAATACAGGAGATGTATTAAATATTGCTCATGTGGTGAGGCTGCCATCCTAAGTCTAAATTGTATTCTTCTCTAGATTTAAAAAATGCTGGAAAACTGTCATTATTTCTATGCCAACCACTACCTAGAGCAGGATTTCTAAAATATTTTGAGGAAAAGATGAATTAGGAAGCTCGTCTTAGAATAAGAATTTGTTTTACTGTTACTACCTCAAGGTCTTCTATAGCACTTGTGGATCCTGTCATGTCCCTCTGCTGTATCTTACTATATGAAGTTTTTCGGAAATGTTTTACACTAGTTTTTTAGATTCCTTTATTTGATTAATATAATGGAAGTCAACACAGCTGATTTGTTCTTAAAACTCTAATTCAAAGAGTCCTCTTATGCAATTTCCCTCATGCTGATACTCTTTCCTTGAATGACTCTTTGAGTTAGAGATCTACCTGGACATGGATATTCTATTTATTTATTTATTTATTTATTTATTTATTTAGATGGAGTTTCACTTTGTCTCCCAGGCTGGAGTGCAATGACACGATCTCGGCTCACTGCAACCTCCGCCTCCCGGGTTCAAGCGATTCTCCTGCCTCAGCCTCCCGAGTAGCTGGGATTACAGGCACCTGCCAGCACTCCTGGCTAATTTTCTGTATTTTTGGTAGAGACAGGATTTCACCATGTTGGCCAGGCTGTTTGCGAACTCCTGACGTCAGGTGATCTACCCGCCTCGGCCTCCCAAAATGTTGGGATTACAGGCGAGAGCCACTGCACCTGGCCTTATTTTGTTTTATTTATTATTTATTTTTTTGAGACAGAGTCTTGCTCTGTCGCCCAGGCTGGAGTGCAGTGCTGCAATCTCGTCTTCCTGCAAGCTCCGCTTCCTGGGTTCAAAAGATTCGCCTGACTCAGCCTCCCAAGTAGCTAGTGCCACAGGTGCATGCCAACACACCCCGCTAATTTTTGTATTTTTAGTAAGGACAGGGTTTCGCCATGTTGGTCAGGTTGGTCTCAAACTCCTGAACTTAGGTGATCTGCCCAACTCAGCCTCTCAAAGTGCTGGGATTACAGGCATGAGCCACTACACCCAACCTTATTTTTATCTTTAGTGCTTACTTCCTTATACGATATTGGTAAAGGAAATTCTAACCACTTGAATCATTACTCAAGGGTACCTACTGGCCCACACATATGCTTGGTCTAGCTCAGCAGAACACTTTTGAAATTGTAATGTGTTGTATCCTAATATGAGTTCATGAGATACAATATATGCTTAACTTAAACACATAAATAGTAAGTGCTTCCAGGAATATCTAAATATTATTTATATATATTTAGAAACCTTATTTCAGAAATGAGAAGCAAATAATATTTACTAAATTAAACCAGTTGCATTATAACACATTTATAATACGATATGGCATACTTTTGCTGTGGATTATAAAATGTATGTGCCCTTTTAAAATTATTTCTGTGCTTAATAATACGGTTGTGTACTCATCCCAAGGGAAAAGTTAAGTTTATTCTTATACTACTACATTATAGTTTTCACAGGATATAGTAAAGTAAAGGGAAAGACAGGATGCACATTTTTTAGTATTTCTGTTATATGTTAGTCTACTTCAAATATTTTTCAGGTAAGTTTTATGAGTGTTTTTAGTTTTGAGTCTAATGTTTTATCAAGAAAATTGTCACTACTAATGAGCATAAATGTAGAAGCCAATAATTATGTTTAGAGAAGAATATTATAACAGTGCAACAGTGAATGGTTCTGAGAGTCTGTGCAAAAGATATTTTAAATTAATTCTGCAATTGAGATAAATTCAAAAGTCATTGAATACAGGAAATTAAATGAACTATATATTCTTCTTCGGTCATGGCCTCCAATTAAAATTTTCTTAGTAAATAATTATGTTTTATCAACTGACAAAAACTTATGTCACATTTTTCTGTGCATTGACAGATTAATCATGTGTAATTTCATACAAAAATATATACAGAGGATATATGTCTAAGCTGCCAAAAAAAAAAAAATGTGTCAAACCATTACACAACAGAAGGGTAGAAACCACGAAAATTACGACAGCCCTCAAGAAACTGAAATTTATTACCTGAAAGTCACTATACAGTATCTCTGTATGGGGAAAAAAAAAAAAAGTTGTTTTCTGGATATCAGCTTTTACCATGGTCTACTTAGATAAGATAAAATATAATTGACACGGTGAAAGGTATTATAAATGATTAGAATGTTTTAATGGGATGAACACTTACATAGTGCTATTTAGTATTCTCTTTAGCATGTAATAACGATTTTGCTTTCAGGTACCACCCTTTGGATATGTGATACAGCCCCTGTGATATTTTCCTCAAGCAGTACAGTATCACTGTTGCTACATACAGTGAATGTTAAACTCTGAAATCCTTGTTTGCTTAATTGTTATTTTGGTTCAATATTTTTTACTAGTAATATTGTTTAGCAAAATGCAATATAAAAACAAATGGGTGCAGCACACCAGCATGGCACATGTATACATATGTAACAAATCTGCACATTGAGCACATGTGCTCTAGAACTTAAAGTGTAATAAAAAAAGAAATTATTACACATTGTATGCCTATATCAATATATACCATATGCCCCATAAATATCTACGCCTGCTACAATATATACACCTAGCCACAAAAATTTTAAATTAAAAACAAAAGAAAAAAAATTAAGTGAAAAAAAATCCTCTTCAATAAACTTTCTAAATTAATATTAAACAATCAAATAAACAGAGTAATTCCTTAGACAAGACTTAGCTCGTCATGGAGTGACTACAAGGCACAAGCGTTAAGTTACCAAATCAGATCTTTTTTTATGGTGAACAGAGAACTATATGAGTTGATGTGCAACAATTTTGAGAGCTTAACTAAAACTAGTACTTTAAATTATACACATTACTGTATATTTCAGTCAAAGTTTGATAGGCAAGCTCTATTTTTTGTTTGTTTCTCCAGCGAATAATCTTACCAACATATGGTAACATGATTTTGTAAAATAACACTTGCTTTTTCATTTTACGGATGGGGCATTTTTTTATATTAAGAAATAACTGTTTTCAGAGTTTGAAAGTTTCTTAAAAAATTAAACACACACCTATAGTATCAGTCAGGGTTCTCTAGAGGGACAGAACTAATGGAATATATATATA